>NC_048897.1:43735978-43873967 GCF_011077185.1 Oxyura jamaicensis | reverse complement strand
CGGATTATAAAATAAGTAAGAAAACGGGGCACCTGCAAAATACCGAGCGCCTCCGGGCAGGCAGAGTCCGCGCTGGTCCGTCCCCGGCCGCTGCCGCCGCCGAGGTCCCGGCACCGGGCGCCGCCTGCCAGCAGATGCCCCGTATCAGCGCCGTGCTCCCCCTCCGCCTCGCGTGTCCCCCCCCCACCCCCACAACGGCTCCGGGGAGCCCCGAGCAGCCCGGCCGGAGCCCGGAGCAGCAGCAGCAGCAGCACCGAGGGAGCTCCAACCGGCCCGGGGCGCACCGAGCCCCGCGGCTGCCCCTACCTGCGAGCGGGCACGGCGGCGGCTGGAGCCCGGCGAAAGGCGCCCGCCAAGCCCGGCGGAAAGTCCCGGCCGCCCTGCGCCGTCTCCCCCCCGCCCCGCACTTCCTCTCCCGCCCGCTCAGGCTGGAAATCCCCGGCGAAGCCCGCTGCGCGCCCGGCTCCTCCCCGCACACACAGGGGCGGGCCCGGCTCAACGCGCAGGCGGCAGCCGGGGGACGGGCCTTGCCCTGCCCGCCTGCACCTGATGCCGCTGTGCCCCCCCCCCCCCCCGCACCGGCACCACACCGCAGCACCCCGGGCTGAGGGGCTGGGGGTCCCGGGGGCTCGGCCTGAGGGGTTTGGGGCTGGGGGGGGGGACGGGGACCGTGAGGGAACGCGGAGGAGAGGAGCCGGCGCAAAGGGTCGCTATGGAAGGCGGTCGGCTTTATTTAAAAAACGCCACTGGGGGGGGGGGGGGGGGAGGGGGGGGGAAAAAAGCAAAAAAAAAAAAAAAAAACACCCCACCCAACCCCCCAGAGAGGGGGGGGGGGAGGGGGAGAAGAGTCTGGAAAAGCTGAGGAAGGAGCCGGGGGCAGGGCGGCTCGACCACCCCCCTCAGGGGGGCTCCCCTCCGAGGCGCTGAGGGGAGGAGGAGATGCTGCCATCCCCTGCGGGCGGCCGGCCTCGATAGGTGGTGTCGCGCCATGTCGCGATGAGGGCAGGTGCCTGCTGTGAGCAGGGGGGGCGGCCGCCGTGAGGAGCCGTGCGGGTCCTGGGGGGGCTGCTCAGGGACAGGTCGGGGCGCGGAGAACCGCGCGGTGCGGGGCTGGTTTCGCCGGGGTGAGGCCAGCGTCCCTTTTGGACGCTGTTTGTCCAGGGAGGATCGGCCGGGTGCGGGATCCGGAGCGGGCAGGTTCCGCCACCGGCAGCATCCCCCTGCCCGCGTCCCCCGGCGCCGTCCCCGCCGACCCGCTGCCATCCGCATCCCCCGCAGCGGTGCAACGCCCACGCCAACCTGCCCGGCGAACCACACGTCTCCAGCTCCGGCTGTGTCCTCGCCAGACCCTACACAACGAGGCTCGGCTAATCCCCTCCGTGCCTGCCGCTTCCCTCCTCGTCCCACTTGTCCGCTTTCTCTCCCCCCTCCCCGCTCCCTCCTCTCGCTGCTGTCCCCAGTAAGGGGCCGGCGTTGCTGTCAAGACAGCTGCGCCTGCTGAAACGCCGCCGTGAACCTGTGAGCAGAAAGACAAGCTGAGACCGAGGTCTTAAATGTTCCCGTCACTTGCTCGAGATTGCCTCGCTCTGGGAAGGCTGCTAGCACCGAGCCTGGATTTCTCCGGCGGCGGGGCTGCAAATAAGTAAATAAGTTTCTATCAGAGACAAACCTGCAATTTCCTTCCTTGCCACTCTTTTTGCTGTTGTATGTGTGTCCTCTTGTTTTGCCCTAGGAAAAAAAAAAAAAAAAGAAAAAACATAATAGGATTCCAGTGCCGGTAGCTCCAGCAGCTGTGCTAACGTGTTCTTCCCGAAAAAGAGACTGAAAACAAAGTCTTACACTATCTAAGAGATGTCAAACAGAGGCTTTCCATATTTAAAAATGTCGGTAGCTGAAGGGATAGAGACTTGGTCTGATGAAATGCCTCCCATTCCAAGAGCTTGGTTGCTTTTTTTCTTTTTCCTTATCACAATATTCCAAAGAATTCAAACACGTTTATTACAGCAAGCTATGTCGCCAGTGCCTGGCCTATAAGGGGCTTGGGATTTCATGGCATACACAACATTTTCAGTCAAAGCAGCGCCTGTCATCGCTGCTGCGGCACGCTGCACGTCCCCGCCACGCAGCGCTGCTGGCAGCAGTGCTTGGAGGACAGTCCTGGAGGGGCAGCTGCTTGGAGCAACGGAAATGATGGAAAAGTGACCCTGCATTCTAGCAAAATGGTTCAAAGAAGTAAAATGAGAGGGCATTGATTCAGAAAATTGCATGTGAGAAGAATTAAAATAAAAAAAAAAAAATCCATAGAAATAATGGTGGTCATCCATTAGAAACTTGAATAGGGACAGTTATCTGCAAAAACTGTGGAGAGTCAATATCATGTGATTAAGGGAAAGCATCATTTCTCAGGTACAGGCTGGAAAATATCACTGGGAAGAGGCAGGGCTTAAATGTTCTGGAGGGTGATGGAGGCTAGACTTGTCAAGCAAGCAGGGGGTCCATGGATGAGGATGCTATTTTAGGCCTCGTGTTAATAAGTGACAAGGGCCTTGTAGAAGGCCGTGGTATTGAAACTGAGCAATCATGGACTAATTCAGCTCCTGTTAAATTGCAAGAGGGACAAATTGTCCACAGCTTGGGAGTGACAGAACATGGAGAAACAAAGGACGCTCGTGATGGGGCTGAGGAGCCCAAAGCAGATTTTTACCCACAGATACCAAAAGAAACTGACAAATGAAAATACAATTTCGAAAACAATTTGTTCAAGGTTAGAAGTAGTGAATGGAGGAAGGCGGTGATGCTGGTAGCGTCAGGCCTGCCGCCTGGCCTTCATACGGGGGTGTATCTCTGTGAGAACATGACTGTGAGTTGCCAGCGCATAGAGCTGTGGAAAAGGCTTATGTGAGCCTATGATGCACCAGCTGGGGTATTTTTAGAAGAGACAGGGAAGTATTAACATGGCTTTACACAGCACTGCTGGGGACCCTCCCCTCATTTGGAAAATTATGTACGGTTCTGGTGACTTGTGATCAGAAAAGGTTGACTCAGGTTGCAGCAGGTGCAGCGGGGTGACGGGGCAACGGGGCTTCTGTGTTCTAGGCACGGAGCTTCAAGCACACAAGCTTGGCTTCCTTAGCTAGCCAAATGAAGGCTGCAAAAAGGCGGGATGATTCACTGTAAATACATTCAAAGAGTAAATATCAAGGAAGGAGAACTATTTAAATTAATGAAAGAATTATACAAGCACAAGGATGTTTGGTTACGAATCGGTTGTGAGCTTGGACTTGGACTGGAAAGCTTTCTGACCATGCCAGGAGTGAGCAAACAGTGCTCTAGGCACAAGTACCTAAAGGTTTTTAATCGGGGCATGGTACTGTGATATGTCCGAGGGGAATTTAAAGGGGACCGAGCTGCTGCCCTTTTCCTTTGTACCTCTACGATTCCCAAACTTCAGGGCTGCTTCTGGTCCTCTACCCCAGCTGCATTTGGCTTCTCAGGGTTTTCTCAACTGCCTCTGAAGCACTGGAAATTAGTCAGAGACAGGATGTAGAAAGGACACTGGTGACATGAAATCGTCAGGTGGTTTGTGGTGCATCTTGCTCATAGCCGTATGGTTGAGCTGATTGACAGATCTGGGTCACGAAGAAATCTTTCCCTCAGGTGAGGCTGACCGGGGACTGCTTCCCCTTTGCGCCCACCCCTGCCAATTTCTCAGAATCTTCTGGGAAATTTACTTGGCAAATATCTTGTTGCAGGGATACTGGTGTCACCTCCTGTCACAGTCCTCTGTGGTACCGTGGTCTTTTGCTGCAGCTCTGAAGTTTATTATCCAATACTCAGAAGTGTTTTGTGACCCTGGATGAATGGGGTTTGCAGAAAAGGTGTTCTGTGAGATGTCCTAAACAAAACCTCCACTGCGTTACTGCTCACCATTGTAGGGAGAGATCATTTCCAGTCCTATCCTTCACAAAACAACATCAACAGATTATTTGTAATACTGGAGGTGAACCTGGGAGGATAGAGAGAGGACAGCACCCATTGTTTCTCGTGTGAAGCATTTTCCTGCAATTAACAGTCATTCAGCTGAACTATTGTAGCTGGTGATGATAGAGTACGTCCTTATTAGCCCTGCTGTTTCAGGTGCATTTTGGCACTGCTTCTGTACATAATGCTACCTCTAATGTTGTGAGCTGTGTGCATTGTGCCTGCCCTCTCCACAGTTTCTGCAGTGTGTTATCGGAAGGCGATTGTGTCGCGTTCCTAATCGATACCTACTGTGCATTTGAGCAGGACTTAACACAAAACAGCTTCTGCATCTGGCACTGGGGAAGCTTCTTGACTTGCAGCTTCCTCATCTTACGCTATGGATTGAAGGTGTTAATTAACAGAACAATAAAATCATTAAATTTATATTCCTTTGTATCGCTGAAGAGAACCTGTATCGTGGGAATACACATTAATTTGTTGCATCCTATACATGAGATAAAGATTCCCCTGAGTTTATTTCAACTGCTGCTAAGCAGGAAAGTCTAATGTGACAGCCCTCTTGCTTAAGGAAAAAAAAAGATTTCCCCTGCCCAAGCAGTGATTTGTACTTTAAATTCCTAGAAAGTGATGGCTTTTTAAATGACAAGCATTTGAGGAGAAACATTCCCTAAGTCTTCCAGAAGTTAAGGAGTATGCTATGTGACATTTTTTCATTTCTTTCAAGCTAATTGTAATTCTCATGTCAGTTTATACACATCCTTCACGATTGACAAGAAATATTAGTATGACATATCACAACTGTGTCTCGGTAATCTTAGAGCTTTCTTATTCTCTTGCTGAGACCATTTAAAAAAAAAAAAAAAAAAAAAAAAGAGAGAGAGAGAGAGATCCCCAGTCTTGGGCTCCCCCACCACCAAGACTGCCATTGTGCCTGTGCCAAATTGGCTTTGGAGTCAAATGAAAATTTCGAGTGGATGTCCAAAGATGCCTGTAGAGTGGGTCACATAAACTCTAAGTTGTACTTGGAAGAAGAGACAAGGCAAGTTACTACAGCGGGGAATTACTAGAGCAGAGCAATTCTTCAGCTACACGTCTGTGCCTCAGTACATCTCCAGATCCAGAGCTGTGGTGGGAAGAGTGCAGACTCAGCAAGACCTGCTCTCCACCATATGGAGATTTCCCTGTGACAGCTGAATCCGAATATAACCAGTAAAAGCATCTTAAAGGCTGCTTTGTGCCTTTTGAGCAGCGTGAAGCAGCTTTATTGGGATCAAAGATTTGGTCCAAAAGTTTTCCCCAGACATAAGATGTCTGTTATGATACTAGCTTGTAACTAACAAGTGCAAGGATTCTATTAAATACCTGGCAAAGTAAAAGGCTGAGATGAATATAACAGCTGTATTAACTCAACTGGATGCCCTCATTTTCTGGGCGATACACCCATCTCTGAAAATATCTTTGGGATCTTTTCTCCATCAAGAACCTCAGAATGTAATCACATAAAGGAAAAAAGCCTCTCCCGATATTGGCAGAAAGACCAGATGAGTATTCTTTCAATGCTGAGAATTGCTCATTATTGTAGAAATTGTTACTGGCTCTTCACAGTAATCAATAATAGCTGTTTCTTCAGGGTGACACAACTATTTTTACTTTCACCTTTTCTGCATGTAGTCATGGGAACACGAACCAACCTGTGAGAATCAGACTTAGGAACAATTTGAGCATTTGAGGTGACGAGGAGGTGGTCATTGAGTCTCATCGCTTCCCTGGATTCCAGCTTAGCTGTGTGCCTCATCCCCAGCACCATGAGGGCATCACAACAGATTGGGTTCCAGTCATGCCAGCCAAGAGGCATGCTTGTTCCCCTAATATTGACACTGCTCTAGCAAGTTTTAGAAGGAGATTTCAGAGTGGTCTTGAAGATTGCTTGAGCCCCTGGGTGCTCTTCTGTCATAAGCAAACTGCCTGCAAAAGGTGTGTTTCCAAACCCTGAAACCCAACTTTATCAACAGCCTGATCTAGGCAGACCAGCTGGCCTTGGTACCAAAGAGGTTACTGCAAGATGGAGCCTCAGTGTTTGCTGTGCAGTAATGCCAGCAGATTCCTGGACAGAATCCAGTCAGTAGCAATAATCATGTAAAGAATAGTTGTTCTAGAAGCCTAGAGGAAAATAAAACTTCCCTTGTCAACGTTGTTCCCTTGGGAGCTACAGCTCTTCATCGTGGAGCCCTGATTCCCTGTGTTAAATCGTGTGAATCTTACCCTATGTGTATGACAGACACTATCGTCTTATTGAAGGATGTTCTGTCCCAGATCCAGGTCTTACAGGTACAGTTTTGGGACTTGTTTCATGACATTAACAATTCCCTGTCAGCCTTTGTCTAATATATAGCCAACAATCTAGTGGATCCCCAAGTGCTGGATCCAAGACTTATATCTGCACCAATATCATGTCCTTCTGTCTCTCTGGATTTTAGCATACAGCTTGTAGTTTCCTGATGGTCTGCCTCTTGTTACTCAACATTTTTTTCCCCACTATTCTTGGCAGTTTTCTCACCTTGTATAATAAATAGCAATTCAGATTTACAGTTTCGCAGCTACCATTCATTCTGCCTCATGATAATATGTGGAAAATGTGGTAACTCTAGGGGAAAAAATTGCCCAGCTGTTTGTCAGAAGATACCTCTTAGCTGGGAATCTGCTTATCCACCCGAGTCTTCAGAATTAGGAGAGGAAAGATCATCCTACTTGCTGACTGATATTTAGGATAATTTCACTTTCACCTGTATTTTTTATTGCAGGGTTTTGGGAGGTCTCTGCTCTCTGAATTTGAAGAAAATGACAAAAAGCCTCCGAGTGGTATCAAGATGAGAGCATCTGTCTTGTGATGCAAACAACTGACTATCTTAGCAACCACAACACACTGCACAGGTGAGATCCAAGACCATCTACTTAAAATGTATCTTCAGGGATGCATGATGATATTCAAATACTTTCCGTGTTGAGTTTCAGTATTCTCTGTATCAAATATGTTCAGTTTTCAAGTCAAAAAATAAATCTAAATGCTCTCAAGACAAATTCAGCCTAGCCCCTAAGAATCAAGCTTCTCTTCTTCTCACCTCTCACCAGCTATGATGAATGTTCTGCAAGCCACATTACACCCTAATCAACATTTGCATAATCTTTACTATCTCTATGATTACAGTATGAGGGGGTTATATATAAGCTAGACAGTAATTAAACAGAGCTAGAAAGAATCCAGCTCCAGTGATTAGCATAAAGAAGCAATGACTCAAGAGCAGATAGACCGGGGAGAAAAGCAGAGAAGGAAAAATGTGAGTTGGCTATCAGGATAAGGTTTCTGGTGAGCCTGAGAACTGGAGAGCTGTGGGACAGCTCATATCAGTGTGGGGACAAGGAAGGAGGAGGCCTCGTGGCCTGAGGAGGGCCAGTGCCAGATAGTTGTGGTGAGTTGTGGTGTTGGGGGTACAGGTAACCCCTCCTCTAGCCTGAGGTGCTTTGTCATGCAGGACTATTCAGGCCTCTGGTGCAGACACACACCAAGGCCCGAGCAGCAGGAAGAAGCCAGACAGAGCTGTTGGACTTTAGGTTACCAAACAACCCCAGCTACTCAGCTGTAGAGGCTCCTGTTTGAAAACTGGAGCAATAACAAATGAGTTCTGTTGGCACCAATGCACACAAGAGCCATGTCCACTGGAGAAGAAGCACCTCCTCTTGTGCCCAATATTGAAAGACCTGTTGTGGAAATGGTGAAATATTAGCTCAGAACCTGCAAAGGTATGAACTAAAAGTATTAGAAAAATTCCTTTGGAACCTTCAGATGACTGGAAAGAAATGTGCCTGACAAAAATGGCTTAAAGTTATAAAGAAACCCATCTTTTTCTACAAGAAATGAGTGACCTACTGCTGTTGGTAGTTGTCATCTCCCATAGCTGTGGGATGGCATATCAATCACAGGCATCTACCCTGCAGAAAAGTGGACAAAGAAAGGTAATACTTAGCAGGAGCTTTTCTCATTACAATAAAAAAGAGCTCCTTTGAAACTCAGGAGAGATGCTGAGGCTACAACTCTGTAAAGAACCCTTGGAGCAGCAGGAGATGTATGGAGAAGTCATCAGGTCAGCTTACTTAGGATCCACAGGAGAATGGGACAAGGGGATTTCACCAGTCACTGGGTCACCCCACAACAGTCCCCAGGTTCTTCACTCTTTTCGTTCTTCCTAGATTATATCCCAAAGACAAAAGAGCCCATGTCTAAGCCTGCACTCTTTTCCTGGGTTCAATTTCTAGAGGGTCTGCTCTACGGTGCTTCAACGTCCTGAACTAGCTGCATAACTTCAGTTTGCTACTTAGCAATGAAGTGTTTCCCTCGTGCAGACAGATGTGAGTTAAAAATGCACAAAATCTAATGTCATTTTTGTGTGGAACTGAAAGTTGCAAAAATATAAATTCTTCTTTGGCCTCGGTTTTACCTGTGCTGGTTGGTCTTTGTGCAATCTCTGCAGAATTAAATCACAATAAGCCAGAGCAGATGGGAGGCCCTAGCCTCTCCTGTTCTTTTAGAGATAATACATAGTCATAAAACCAAAAAATAGTATGCCTGCCACCTCCAATTTCCACAAGGTATTGGGAAACTTTCTGATCTGAGATGCAAAGTGGAAAGCTGTGGCATTTTCACTGACTTTCCTGGAGCTGCTCCCAGCCCATGCTGTGGTAACAGATTGCCGACTCAGCTGAGATCAGATTTTTTTTCCTCTAGCCAGGCCTCCCATTTCAGTGGTTGTGGAGAGAAGGTGGCAATCTGTGTCTTTTCCTGGAGAAGTTATTTCCTCCAGGTAATGGTATTGCTGCAGAAGTATAGCCTTGCATCTTTTATATACTTCAGGAAATTCTTTATTTGTAAGAAGGGCATATCTAAAACTCAGACACCTTTGAGGAGCTACAAATTGCCAATTCTCCCAATTTTTATCATAAGTTTTCTGATATTTGAGGCTTTTTCCTCAAAGTACCAGCTTCTGGAGTGATGTGATTACACAAGAAGCTCTCATTTTTCTTTCACTTAAACAAAAAGGCAGTAATTTTCTTGCTCTCGTGGCTGCAGAGGGAAGGCTTCAAAATATAACCTGAGCGCACTGCAAAGGCTCAGAAAACAGAAGGCAAAGCAAAATGAGTTGAACATATATTCTCTTCTAAACTTTATAATTAGAAGCCCATGTCATTTTTTTATTATTATTTTAAGATGTGACTCATGATTTTTAAATTATTTGATTTGGCAATACTATATAGATTGACTATGCTCTTGGATAAAATTCTTTGTCACGCTAAAGGCTAAACTGAGCCAAGAGTAAATTCATTATAAACAATTACATATATTGTCTATTCTTGGCTTTTTTAAAACATCATCTACTCTTTACAAAAACTCTATAACACAATGAAGACTAATGGAAAAGTATAGCTTTCATCCCAGCCAAGACCCAGTATATGAAAAATACAAAAATTGAAAGGCCCGACAGAAAAATAAGCTAATAAAACTTGAAATAGTTGAGATTTATTTCTTTACAGCGTAACTTCTCCTATACCCACAGGACCACATTCTGTTCTGGGTTACACTAGGGTAAATCCAGAGTAAATCCAGTAAAATAATCTGACTTTATTGGCCACAACTAATATATTTTGCAGTGAATTGATATCAGTTCTGCTGGGTGTATTTGTCATTCCATTTCTAGTTGCAGCATTTATATCAAAATCTAGTAAGAACAGTGTGACTGGGGAATTGAGGAAGAACTAACATTAAGCCTGAGTGTGCAATTTCTGTTTGACTGATATCCCTTCTGTCCTGCTTCTGATTATTAATTCTGAAGCCTTTAATGATGTGATCACATTCTTCCCACAGGATCATCTACCTCTCTGAGTAACAGATCGCTCTGCTGGGGGTAGGTCTGCACCAAGAGAGATTCTTGACTTCCAGATATCTGTTTCATCTTAACCTTAAGAGGTACTTGGAGCTACACAAACTGTGTCCAGCAGAAAGTAGGTGAGAATGGGATATTTGCATACCCAGCTGGTAAGGAGTCCAATATTGCAAAGAGAGTTTACCATGTTCTGCTTCAAATACCTTGAATGAGAAAGAAAAGCACATGGCCTGAAAAGAAAAAAAAATGACCCAGGAGGCAACCTTGTAGTTTTCTGATCTATAATCAGAGGTTGTTAGCCATTGCTCTTGGCAAGGTCTTTGCAGGGACAGATGTACTCTATAATCAAAGTTAAAATACTGATAATGAAATTTATTTCTAAAGCCCCACATAATTTCCCCAAAATATCAGAGCAAAATGAAGCCCTTGCTGGGCTGATATGAAGATGAACTTAATGTTTGTGAAGCCCTCCAAACCAGCAGGGATGAGCACTGGAGAAAATGTTAGGGCTTGAGCTACCATATTGCCAATATAAAGCAAGGGGAGTAAAAGTCCTAGATGTTAACTCTCACACCCTCCAATTCCAAGATCACTCATCCCTCAAACTGCCCTTTAAAATCCTGGTTACTTACTAAAAATCACCTGGATGTGATTCAAAGGGCAGAAAAGAAGGATGTGCCAGAGGAAAAAAAAAAATATATATATATATATATATGGCATCCTTAGCTAGGAGGAAATAGATCTTTAAAGAAATAGGTCTTTAAAGCAAGTCTGTATAACATGCAATAAAATCTGTAGGGGACAACTCATTAAATGCTGCAGATAAAACAAAATGACTAAGGGATCCTCTGCCTCTCTCTTGTACCAAAGAAATGTGAGTCCTTTGGAAAAAAAATAGTGTCCCATTAAGAGCTGCCTCATAATGCAGTCTTTATTCTGTCATTTTTCTGAGTCACCTGAATTTGTGAATCACCTGAACTTCAACCTCATTGTCACTTGCACGTATAGATTTCTATTCTGGGGAGTGGGGAAGGAGTTTTAATACTTTTTTTTTTTTTTTTTTTTTTTTTTTTGATGTGGCATCTGGAATCATTCATATCCTCATGCTCAGGAAGAGGTGACTCTTTAGATCCACTCCATGCACTTCTGCTGCTTGACCTAATGGAATATCTGCTCACAGTATTACAATGCCCTGTAGTCTGGATGCGAGAGCACCTATCCTGCCGTCACAGCTTCACAGCTATTCATTGACAACAGAACAGGGAGGCTCAGCAGCCAGACTGCCTGTCCGTGCTCTGGTGGGGGGGTATCACACACCTTGATGGGCATTCCCCTAATACAGGCCTTTCTGCATCTCTGCCCCATTCTTTTCTTTACATCCCTGGCTTACTCTTGTGCTATTCACTTTTCCCACTGTTTTCACTTCACTCTCCATTGCTTAGGGATCTCATCCTCATCCCAGTTTCTCTGATGACCTACTTGTAACCTCCATCTCTGGATTTGCCATCCAAGTATGGTTCTCAATGGCTTTTCACCAAGGAAAACTGCCTTTCAATGAAGTTAATTCCTGTTTCTCATCCCTATTGCTAATTTCCCTTTTCTTTTTCTCCCTCTCACCTCTAGGTGAGATGCCCCATACCAGGGTACCATTGTGAAATCTTTGAAAAAAAAGAATATATGTATACATATATATATATATATATATATAAATATATAAAAAAAAGGAGGTTGCTGAAGACTGCCATGGTACAACCTGACCTCTGGCTTGGTACCACCTAACACAAGTATTGAAATGCCACAAAAATACTTTCAGAAGTAAGGGTTAATATGGTTGCCTGTAATTCAGGTTCACAATTTCTGTAGCCCATTGCACGGTACACTTCACAGAACTTACACAACTTTAAATAGTTATAGGAGGAAACCTGAAAGGCTGGATCCAACAATTAAGAATGTTAACATGTGTTCCTGTCTACTTAAGAAATCAAAGGAAAGGGGCTCATTAGGCTTGACACCATCATTCCTGGAGACTCCTAGACTTGTTTTTACAACCTAAATGAAATGGGAGGAGTAGTCTGGTGAGGATATTTATTAGAAGTGAAGATATACGATGAAATGATTTGGTAAATCCAGGGGCTCATTACATCCTACACCCTTAAAGAATCAGGCAAAAATCACTACTTTTCTTGGGGCATGGTTGAAGGCCTTTCCCCACTGAAGAAGATCAAGGATAACAGGTTTAGAAATCTAAAATTCATCTAATTTCTCAACCAAGAGAAAAAAAACTGATTTTACCATGAAGCTTTAGGAAAAGACACAACTTGCAAGTAAAAGGGTCAGAGAAAATATGGCATATCATGAAACCTTCTGTGATAGCAATAAGACACTTAATACATCAGTGTCAAATGTTTATGTCCTTGGTGTATTCCAGTAATAACTTGTGTAAGACTGTTTTTTGTCTCTAAGCTTATGTGTCTCTTTTCCCACAGTTCACAGAAATGCTGCAGTCTGGAATAAAGTTTGGAGGGGACAAAGACAAAACAAAACTTCATAAATTATTAGGGATAGACTGGGATGCTGGGACTCAGAAGTAGGTGCTGCAATCTCTGGAATGGAATATTTCCTCACACTTTCTCCTCCATCCTTTTTCCTTCCCTCAAGGATCTCTAATTATTTCATGCAGCAGAGAAAAGCTTCAAAAGGTTTGCGGGGTCCTCTCTTCCAGCATAGTTGCAGCTACGCCTGGATGCTCCGCTGATGGGCAGTAGGTGAATGGATCTCTTTGTCAAGCGCTCTAACCCCTGTCTCTTGTCTCATCTCCAGCAGCTGACACAGAAACAGCAGAAACAACAACAGAAAGACTAATGCAACAAAGCCAAGTTTCAGACATCTGGCTCCAGTTTGAATTTCAGATGGAGAAAGGCACTGCCTGGTGGCATGCAGTGAGATGTCTATGCCATGGGAAGGGGCAGATCTAAAGCTTTGTTCAGATGGTCTCTTGCAAATGTATCTGTGGCAGCGTAAGGAATTAGCTCTTTGCCCTTCCCCTACTTCTCCTGGTCTGAAAACCACTGCTTTCCCCTAGCAGAGCTGGCAGAGTTGCCCATGATGTAGCTCATCTGCTTCAGTGAAAAACCCACCTGGTCTGACTTTGCTCTTGAGTGGATGAACCACATTGCGGTGACAATGGTAATCTTGGGGAGAGACGAGGCAAACAGTTGAAAAGATGATAAAGTCCTAAATTGTTTCAGCTTCTTCTGAAGTGATAGTGTGCATCTAAGGATGTCTCCTCTTTCAGGGCCTCCTTCAGACTGTTTCAGGTAAGCCACACTTCAGCATACTGGCATTTGTGGATCCCCTCCCAACGCTCCCTTACCATCTGCATGTGCTGGGGGACCAAGGGAGCTAACACAGACCTGCAGGCTCTGTGGCTGGTGTATATCTGTGTTCTTATGAGCCCAGCTGTAGGACAGTCCTCCCTTCACAGGGAATAAATGCACTAACAATTTGAAGGCACTAGTAAAAGACAGGAAGGAGTCATTTACAAAAAACGTAAAAAATATACTTTTCCAATAACTTGTAGGATAGGGATTTTTTCTCATATCAATCTTACCACAAAGTTAGTCAGGCTTAGCCAAGAGCCAGTTGTTCCTAAAGGGAATATTCTTTAGCTAAAATATTGTTGTCTTTGTTACGTGATGGTCCAAAGAATAATTTTAAATTTGCCTTCAGCAAACAAAATCCAATAGCGGCAGAAAGGTGTGGGGAAGCCAGCTGGTGCCTGCCCAGCCCTCACGATCCGCAGACACACGCCAAGCCAGCAGACTGCCTTTTGAACCTGGAATGTTTTTACTATCGACTGACTTTGTTTTTGTCCTGTCTCCTGCCTTCCTCCCTCGTTATCACTATGGTGACTACCATATCACAGCCTGTCTCGTAGCCGTTGAAACCATCTCTCTCTCTCCCTCATTCATCTTTTCTTCCTTAGCATCCTTTTTCCCTTCAACCCAACCCTGCCCTTTAAATGAAAGGATCAGCTCTGAACCGGGGCTGAAGTCATCTCAGCTGTCCAGCCTGTCCCTGCTGCGTGCTTGTCTCATTGCTCATCAATCATCTCCTGAACTACCTCAGTTTGCCAAGCAACATTTTAAGGCAAACCAAAATAAGCAGCGGTTCACCTTGAAACACACACTTCCAACTGTGGCAGCCAAAGAGCTGACGGACAAGCAGCTGTACAACAAAAGGGAGGCAAACAAATGTCCTAAGGTAAACTTTCCCTTCTCTTACTACACACTCCTCTATAAATACAGGTAATAACTGCTCATCCATCTTCCCCTTATTGATTTAATCTGATGTCAAACCCACCTTTTCACATATTCTGGAAGAGATCCTGTTTTCCTCCACGTGTCACCTCGCATCACCTAGCACAGCGGCTGAGAGGAGCAGAGTTCAGGAATGATAACGAGCTGTGTTCTTTCTGATGCAAGACACAGCCCCAGAGGCTCGAAGGTGCTAACTCAACTCAAACTTGTTAAATGAAGTCCGAGGCTTCAGACAGCATCTCACACTTGCGTGTTTGCCTTAATGTATTGAAAGAGAGAGAAAATATTAAAAGCATCTGAGATGCAAAGGATCAAGTTAGGCTGTTATTTTTAACATTGCTTATTCCATTTCCAATTACCTTTTATCCCAATTTCCTATAGAAATGAGGCTTATGAGATCAACCAGGCAATGCATGCCTCTCCCCAACATCTTCTTTCCCCCATCAGCCAATCTCAAGAGAATTTAATAGAGAAAGTAGAGCTCTTCCGAGATAATTAAATTCTTACAGGATTTATAAAAGCCAGTGGCCAGGAAGCACAGAGTGTGGTTTGAACCTTCCCAAGTTGACCTCTGGTGCTTTTTCTCCCATTATCCAAGTCCTAGAATACCTCTTAGCTTTCCTGTGTGAGGAATGTTGTCAGGGAGAAGAAAGGGGAAGTGAGGTGCTTGGGGAAGCGGAGTGCTTTGGTGGGCATGCACAGGGTGCATCAGCTCATGCTACATGCAATAGCCACCCGGTGCCACCGTGGTAAAGGCCGAGCACAGGAGCCCTTCCTGCTGTGTGCAGACAGCACGCCCAAGGAAGGTGGTACAGGGACGAGGGCAGGTTAACGCAATGCCAAGAACATGGGGGAAACAAACAAAAACAAACAAACCAAAACAAACAAACAAAAACAAACAAAACAAAACAAACAAACAAAAACAAACAAAACAAAACAAACAAACAAACAAAACAAAACAAACAGGAATCTTCTCGTGTAGCTGTGTGGCTGCAACCATGCTGCTGTGAATGACAAACTTCAGAGTGGCACAGCTCATGGTCCAGGCAAGGACTGCCCAAACCCTGCTCTAAAGGTCTGAAGTCTGACTTCCATGAGCCAGAAAAGGAGATTGGACATTAGGGGACATGTCATCCTGGAAATGTCTAAATATAGCTTACATTAGATGAACACGGGGTGCTGACAATGACTGCCATGAACGTGCGACCTTAGTATAAGGATGAAGAATTAATCAATTAAAAATGCATGATAGGAGCTAGCGGGCAATGAGGGAGTGCAGAAAGGACTGCGTGAAAGCCAGCGGGGAGCAGCTGTAGCCCAATTCTTCTGCCTTCAGCGGCTGTGCTGTGTGGTCCCTGGTACCGGTGTCACGTCTGCTGTCCCACCCCTGTGCAGAGAGCCGAGGTGAGCCCCGAGCTGTCAGGAGCTGCATGAACGAGCTGTAGTCCTGTAGTGAAATGATAGCAGAAAAAAAAAGAGGTTTCCTAGTGGAGTATGGTCAGCTGGTAAATGGCCAGCAGTGGGAGTTGGTGGGTCCCATCCCTGGAGCATGGCCAGTTCTGGAGAGTCTGCTGTGGCTAACGGGGAGGTGCGAGACCTTGAGAGAGCACCTGCTATGGGGGCATGGAGCGCGGAGTCTGCCCCTTCCCCTGGGGCTCCCCTTCCCCAGGGAGCTGCTGCTGCTTCAGCACAGCCCTCCCTCCTGTTCTCTACGGCCACAAGCGCAGCTCGCGAGGCCCCCAAAGAGAAAATCGCTCATGATAGGGGAAGGGATGGGTTAAAGAGGAGGAGGAAATGACAAGACAATCTCAAGAGAAGCCTGGAGCAGCAGAAAAGCAGGGAAGCCGTGAAGTGCAGGGACGATGGAAAGGAGAAAGAAAGCCAGCCAGCTGAAGGCAGCAGAAAAGCACTGGAGAGGCCAGGGAGGCAGGACGGCCGAGGAACATGGAAGAGCACAGTATCATTTATGCTTTATGCAGAGATAACAGAAGACCTGAGTATAATTCACTTAAAAGTCAATACTGCCCTTTACGTGATAGGAACATAGATCTGCAGAGAAACAGGCTTCATTATTTTTCCTGCTTACAGAATGACCTAATATCGGGGAAAGCCACTCTTTGGCTGGCTGTTATAAGGTACTGGAGGTGACAACAACTGTCCGCTTTGGCGAAAAGGGAAAAGGTTATTTTAAATGGGCCAGAGCAGACATTGTTTTCTTTTGTTCCTCCAGAGGAAAAAAGACAAGAGCACACAAATGGAGAGAGAGAGAGAGAGAGAGGGAAGAGCTGCAGAGACAGAAAACACAGCATCTGTTTTGGTGCCGACTCTTCCTCTCCATCTCATTGTGAAAGAAAGGGCACAGCACGCAGCCTTATCATTTCCTTTGAGATGATTTGTTCCAGTTTTCAGCCGTTCAGGGCACAGCTCAGCCTGTCTGAGCACCCTCACAGCACTGTAACAAAAATACAGTCATGTCTCTGGCTGATCCAGACTTTGAAACAGGGGCAAAAGGAGACAGAGGAGAGAGGAAGAAATAAGCAGAGGGAAAAAGAAAATAAGACGTAAAAGTCCACCCTGGTGGAAATTAAGATTTCAGCCAATTCCTTTACCTCAATTTCCCTGACTAAATCATTTTTCCAGAAGCAGGTGGAAGAAACCCATCAATAACTCAGTGGTTGCTGGAATTTGAGAAGAGCCTCAGCAGGGCAACCCAAATAGCAACAACCTCCTCACCAGTCTGTCCTCCTCACGTAGTGCCTGCTGCAGACCCCAGATGGGCAGAAAACCCCCTTTCCCCAATCTAGTGAACCCCTCAGCTGTGAACCCTGTGGCAATAGGTCTTTTGCTCCAATCTATTCCATTTATTTTTTTTAATTACTTTCATTAAAAAAAACAACAACGACAAAAAAAAAAAAAAAACAAAAAAAAAAACATAGTACATGATGCACTGAGTTGAACCTTGTATCACCCCAGATACCTTAAAGGTGTTGTTTTTTGCATCTCTACCCTGCTTTATTAAACCAAAACCTGCTTTAAGTTAAGGCAGCAGACTGCAAAAAGCCCAAGAGCTCCTGTACATCCTCCCATCCCCTGCAAAGGGAAGGGGCCTCAAGAAGAAGGCTGCTGCATCCCCTGCCCAGCACTGCAGTGCTACCCCAGCCTTTCCCACCTCCAAGTTCATAAAAGGGCACTTCTGTGTTTCTTGCAGCACCCCACTGAGGCACAGCTCCCTCCGTGCCCTGCAGCACAGCGGTCTGGATGCTCACAAAAGAGAGACACCAACCCCATCACAGAATGGCTGAGGCTGGCAGGGCCCTCTGGAGGCCACCTGGTCCAACCCCTGCTCAAGCAGGGACGCCCAGAGCAGGCTGCACAGCCCCTGGAAAGGGTCTGAGGAGCCTCAGAGCCCCTCATAAACCAGATCAGAGCTTGGCCCAAAACAAGGGAGCACAGGAGAGTCACTGCAGAGTGAGGTTGTCCCCTGGGAATGCTCACAGGCTCTGCCAAGTTCACATCTCCTCACCTGGAATGAAGGAGGGCACGGCTGCCAGGACATGGCAGGTGGGTTGGATCCTCATGCAGGTGATTTGGATCCTGTTGTTGCTTCCAGGGTGCATATCACATGTGTGTCCTGAGGGAAGAGCACAGGCATGGTCTTAGCATCACATTTTCAACTCTAAGGCTGAAGCACCTCCACACATATGGAAACATCAGGTGTCCAGCAAATTCTCAGTTTGAAAGCCAAGGTGGTCTTTTGGCTAGGTTTTAGCTCAGGAGGGATTTTCAGGATCGTGATTTCCCACTTACCCTGTGCAGATCTGCCACTCGCTGTTCGTGTGCTTCCACTGCAAAGAGGGTAGCAGCACCTGAGGAACCACCTGCTGCCTATGGGGATCCATACTTCTGTGTCATTTTCTTATTCAGTTGTTAAGTGACAGGCTGAGGATCCCGGTTGCTAATTTTCCTCTCCCCGTTTCTTACCATGGCCAGTCCCACCTGAGTCATGCCAGCAGAAACATATTGTAAAAGTACAAATGTGAGAAAAAATGAGTTGTTAAAATGTTGGCCCTGAAGTACTGAATGAAGCAAAGAGAGCCTCCTGAGAAAGCCTGCTCTGCTGTGTTTTATTAAACAGAAAGAACTTGGAGACACCAGAGAGCCAGCTATTTGCCCAGGTCCCAGCGAAGAGATTTGATTTTTCATTTTCTCTTGCCTCTGCTCCCTCTACTTGCCGGGAAGGGAGGAGGATATAAACGTCTCTCTGGTTTGGCAGGAGGGCCCTGTTCAGACCCTGACCAGGCTGCTGAAAACTGAGGAGGCTGCTGGCAAGAATCTGCATCTTAATTTTATGCCAGCAAAACTGAAAAAGCTAAACAGATTTTTACCTCCACCCCCCATAAACTTTGATGCTCTGAATTGTTTTGGTCTCTGCTTTTGCTTTGGGGCTGTCGTCTTTCTGAAAAACCCGGGTGTTGCTTCAAGAGAAGCCTTGGGAGCTGAGGGAGTGTTAATGCCGAGAAACATAAGTAGCCAAAGAGCATGCTGGCTGAAGAACAAACCCAGTAATCCTTCACAGAAATTAACTTTTTACTGGAATAGAAGTTAATATTTTAATATACTTTTGAATGCATTTTTAAAGGTATGGAGCCAGGAGTTACATGAGTTCTCCAGCAGCTGAGGTGTTCTGGTTTCTCTAGGGTCCTCCCAAACCCCAGAGATGACGTGTGACACTGGGAGTTAACTGCAAACACCCACAGATGGACACCGGTCTTTTTTAGTCCTCAGTGCCATATCTTGCCCTTCTATGGAAATACCTATTTTAAGTCTCTTTGCCTCCATCCCCTCAGGCAGCCCTTAGCCCCATTCCCATCACTTGTAGGATCTCTTTGAGGAGTATGATGACAAAAGAAGGGTCCCGTGAGAGGCCATCTCATTCATCTAGTTATCCAGACCCTTCAGGAGGACCAGCTCTGCCTTACAGGGGTAAAGGCCTCGGGATTCTCCCAGACTGCAAGGCGTTTGGTAGCTAAGCCAAGGCAAAAGGACTGTAAAGCTATCCTGGAGGATGACTCCAGCAGAGGAAATCTGTACCTCAAAGAGAGCTGCTAGATCCATGTGTAGAAGGGACAAAGTAGCAAAAACCAATACAGCGAGGCATCCTGTAATCTCTCTGCTGTTGTAACACCCGTTGGGAATACAGCACCCACGCAAGTTAAGGCAGCTTTCCAAAACTGTTGCATCCATGATACATAGTGATGAGCCCCTCAGGATCACCGCTGTAAGCTTCTCTCCTCGCACCAGCACCTCTACCAGCACACCAACAAGTGAGGACAGACAACACCACTGTAGCTCCTCAACACCTGATGGGTGATCACGAAATGTGGGCAACAGGACAATCCATGAGGAAGCCTTCAAGAAATGCATATTTACCTGAATAGAATGAAAATCAGGCAATTCTTTGCGAATTTCACGTATATTAGGACACCAACACTAAGGAGGATTTGTCTCCAGCTTAACTTTGGAAGGTTACTTTGGAGGAATGACTTACTACTGTGGCGTATTCAGGGTGTTCTGGATATTGAAGTGAGGGTCGGTCTGTTCCCTTATTAAATAAGATGTCGTTGGTATGTTTTCAAACAAGCCAAATTTCAGGACAACCTGAGACCTGCAATGAGAGGCCGGTCTCTCTTTCTCACACATCGGCCAGCCAAATCCAGCCTTTGTCTGCAGCCATCTGGATGGAAGGCATGGCGATGTCCTTCTTATTGTTGGTCAGTTTAAAATAAAAGATTTCAAGACAAAGTCCAGGCTTTTTTTTTTTCTTTTTTTTTTTTTTTTTCCAAAATGGACAGCAACTTCTAAGTTGGAAAATCACTTTTTTTTCTCTATAATTACTAATTTCCTAGGTTCTTACCAAATTTTGTTAGCCCTTATACACAAGATTTGCAAGACTGATTTTTATTTGGACAAGAGACAGAACCAAAATCCCAGGGAGAGCTAGGCAGCACATGCTCCTACAAACATTGGCACACAGTTTTCAATGGTCCAGGGCTGCCTGAGATTTTGGAAACAACGTCTCGAGAAGCTGAGACGCGCATGCTGCAAAGGAGCAGCTTTCCTCCTGGAAGCATAGTGTTTCCAAGAAAAGGACATTCTGTTCTCCGCCACCTCTAAAAACAAAACTGATTCTGTCATCTCCATGTTTGTTTTGCTGCAACTGATATTTTTAAATTGTTTATTAAATACAGTGGTGATTTAATTGAATGTTTGCAATAGCGAGAGATCTGTGCTATTGGCTTGAGCCAAGTGCCAGAAGGCATGCAGAAAAACTTCCCCCATCACGCTGCTGTTGCCAGGCCTCCATGGCTTGCAGAAAATCCCTTTCTGATCACCCAGTACTAAACCTCCTAAATGCTGTCCCCTCCCCACCAGCACCACTCGGGATGAAACTGCTGTGAGAAGTTGTCTCAGAGGCCAAACTCATTAAACCCTGGAGCCAATGCACAAGGGGTCCATCTTTAATTTCACCTTATTTGTCAAAAATTGTTTGCCAGATCCTACCATAACCACAATATATAGAAAGAGTCCATGCAAAAAACTCACTGCATTTGCCAGAATCATGGGACTCGTGCTGCAGCACTATTGCACTGGAAACTATTATAATGAAAGCTCATAAATATTTCATTGCAGAAGTGACCAAATATGAAATGCATTCAGCAAAAGAATTTCAAAGAAAATCTTAAAAGATTTCATCTCGGGAAAATGAAAACATGGGGGTTTTGGTCTGGAAACTGACAGAAAGACTGTGATTCTGTAATTGCAATGCCAAAACAAATACGAGAAATGCAGAAATCAGCTTTGTAGTGATGAGATAAAGTCAATGCTCATTAAATGACAGCTTACACAAAAAGAAAACAGCTTACACCGAAAAGAAACCCAAACACCACAACATTAAAATTAAAATATTAAGACATAAATCCACAAAAGGGGAATTCTGAATTAAATCAACTTTCTGTTTAATGCATTCTTACAAAAATGTCACTTTTCCAAAAAGATACTTTACTCCCAGTACATTTTCTTTCTATGTACTAAGCCACAGAGTAGGAATAAATGAATGATTTATTTACATGGTTTAAATAGTGCTCTGTATTTCACAGTCACAGCTAAATTAAATATATGGGATGCAAGACATCCAGAAATATGACCAAGCTACCAGGACTGTATTTAACAATGGCTGTCTCTCTTCCCATCACTCTCCACAGCCCAAAGCCACTTCTGCAAGGGAATCAGTGACATTTATGTCTCCCAACCCAATACTTGCCCTCGACACACCTCCCACCCAAAAAAAAAAAAAAAAAAAAAAAAAAAAAAAAGCAAATCACAGAATCATCCAGGTTGGAAGAGACCTCCAAGATCACTTAGTGCAACCTCTGACCTAACACTACCAAGTCCTCCACTAAACCATATCGCTAAGCTCTACATCTAAACGTCTTTCAAAGACCTCCAGGGATGGTGACTCAATCACTTCCCTGGGCAGCCCATTCCAGTGCCTAACAACCCTTTCGGTAAAGAAGTTCTTCCTAATACCAATGTAAACCTCCCCTGGCACAACAAGCAAATAAAAAGCAATGCAGCCCCCTGCCTTATCCCAGGGGTTGTCCCTCAGCCCTCTCTCCTACACGCTCCTCATGGTCCACCTGCAGCAGCCTGAGGCCTCCCCTGAGAGAGGCACCATGACAGCGCCAGGGAGACCCTGAAAGGAGAAACAAGTAAGGGCTCAAGGGCTGAGAGCTCGGTATTTCCATTGAAATGGAGGAGAGATGCTCTGGGTGACATCTCACCCCTTTTGAGTGTTGAACGCTGGCCAAGCTACCCACAGCAGAAGTCCTCAGGCACCTCTGTAAAGCTGGGACTGGCCCTGGATGGAGCAGTGCCTGGCCTGGAGGAAAGGGAGCCTGACCTGAGCTGAGAGGGGTGAAGGACCTGAGCTTCAGGAGCCCTGGGCATCAAAGCGATGGTGGAGACAAATGGGGGCAGAAGTGACAGGGAATAGATGTGCTAGATGCCAAGGGAAACAAAGCCAGAGACCAGTGGGAGAAAGGTGACATAGAGGAAAGGACTGAGGATGCAAAAATTGAGGAAAGGAAGGAAAAACAAAGAAAATTACTCTAGTCATTTTAAGGGGGAGGCGCTGACTCCTATCTAGACAAAGCCTCCCTTCAATTTCCAAATTCCCCATACAAAAATGTGGACAAGCACAATTTTCCTCCTGCTCCCGATGAAACAAATTGGAACATGCCCTCTAACAAAAGCTGCTGAAGCAGAGTCAGCACTGGCACAAGAACAAGTGGGTCTGAAGTGGCCATGAACACATTTAAGGGGGAAGTGAGAGGTGCGGTACTGGAGCAGCAAGGGGCAGAAGCTGAATTTGGTGTGAAGTGGAGCGTGATGCATTCATTAAAGGGATTATATGGTGTGATCACCCACAAAGACAGGGAACTTGTTTCAACGATCCCAGAGACCCCCAAACCCATTCCCAAATCCCACTGAGCCTTCTGAGCCGCCCTTTTGCCAACTTCTCTTGCTTTCATGGACTCAGCAGCACCACACTTCAAGAGTAAAGGACAAAGACATAACACAAATTTAGAACCATTAATGTGATGCCATACATATTTATACTCTTACACTGATAAGGACCAACTTTTTGACTCATGAATATAGGGCCAATCAAGTGCTGCAAGAGCACACACAGATCCATCCCAAAATAATGCTTTATATATATTTCAGGAATGAGTCTTAACTATACTTAGGATAAGGAATTTGTCTTCATGTGATGAGCCTGACCTCATCATCTACAATAGGAGCAGTTGTGAGCAAGCAGACGCTCCTCTCGACTGCAAGGTCCAAATCACCCATATATTTCATACATTTAAAGTACTGATCTGGAACCCATTGCCGTGGCGTCTGGGTGCCTCGTAGTCTGCCTAAAAATAAACAAATATCAGTTACCCGAGTGGGTGACTCATGATCACACACGAGCCCCTCACAGTGTGAGCAGGCTGGCTGGTTAATTAACTCAAAGTCTGACTAACAGATGATCCTAATACTACCTTCAAACTATCATCACTTTAATTAGTATGTGTGAATGGGCCCAAGTGCACAAAGCCAACAAGTTTCCTCTTCCCTTCTACATCACTGCTAGGGAAAAAAAAAATTGAAAAAAAAAAAAAAAAAAAAAACTGTTCTGAGACCCAAATTCATCCCTATTGACAAGTAACACTCCCAGAGCTCTTTCTGTCCCACATACGGGCAGAGGAGCAGGTTTTCACTTCATCATACCAGCAGGGAAAATATAATGATGCAACTCTTCACCAGACTGTGAACCCAGCACAAAACTCAATGTACTTTTCAGATAACTGACACGATGCTAATGTAGCTTACTGTTGGTATTTCTGATAACTTAACCTCACCATCCATCCCATTCCACATCACTAACAAATGCAGTCTATTGGGATAGTACTTGTGAATCTTGACCTCATAGAAAATACTGCCTTAAATAATACAAATATTTTGAAAGAAAACATTTTTAAATGAGCAGAGCCCTTTGGGCTGTGACAGGATGGTTTGTTTTCTCAGCTTTATTTTTTTATTTAACAACCCCTCATGCTTACATGTATGTATATGGATATATGTGAGCATCTCTCTCTTGATATAGATATAGATATATGGGACCATATGGAAAACTTCTTACCAAGCCTGACTCAGCCCAGCGGGATCTTTGCTGGCAAGCACGGGAACCTCTGTTGTCTTTTGTCTCAGTAGCAGCTCTGTCCCTGCCAGCAACATTAGTTCAGTTATCATTCAAAATGCGGAATAAAAGTCTGGACTTAATTTTCTAATAAATCCACCACACTCAGTTGTTTCAATAAAAGAAATAAAGGTTCACCTTTCTTGTTTCAGAACAGAAGTAGCGTCATCTCCCTAGGAAGTGTTACAGCTGGCCACCTTTAAGACATACTTGAGGTTTAAACCCATTTCATGTTCCACATGCTGGTTGCTCTCCAGTCCACGCAACTCCTCTGGGTTGGAAAGGGAAGGAAGGGGGATCCCAGCAGACATTCCTCATCTATGATCAGCAGCTATAATTGCACTTTCTTTTACCTCACTCCAGCATTTTCCAAACCCCACCGTTCTCATGCAGGGAAAACTCTTTGGAAGTCAATATGGAACTACCTCTCCGGAGTCGATGAGAATTGACTTTTTCAGTGTGCCTGCAGGTGCTGGCCACTGTCGCTTTTTGACATCCTGCATTACACCGGCTTTGTGTGTACAAATGAGTGAAGTTGTTCCCCGGTGACTGACTTGAAGAGACTTATTACTACCGACAGCTGCAGGAACTCTCTTTTTGCTCGAGAGATAAAAATGTGTGTTTTGGAGCCAAAGAACCAGACAGTCAGAATAAAATACACTGAAGCTGATGATAAAACTCCCACCAGCTTCAGTGGGACCAGGAATTCACCCCTTCTCGAGGCTCCTGGTGGATGTGTGCGGTTGTGCCTCGTAGCGTTGTGCCTTCCTTATCCCGAGGGTCTGCTCGGCCACGTGCACGTACAGCCATGTCAGGTGTAATGTCAGAGCTCAGACCACAAAGTGCTCTCTTATCTAAATCGGTCCTAACATTTTCTGTTGGAACAGAAATATATGCAGGCCAGCGCCATCTAATGAATGAGAACAAGACCTGGTCTCATAACCCCTCCCATGGGATCCATCACACCCAACTGACATTACACTCTTGAGACTTAAATGCACACTTCTCTTCACATTACTGCTCGAGTTTTCTGTCAACATCCCAAAATGTGTGAAAACAAAGATAATTCAAGTTTTCACCTTACTTTATTGACTACTTAAAAGTGGTGTTCACTAATGCCTACATAATTATCGAAGTGGGATAACAACACCACAAAAATGCCTTGTGAGCCACAGGACTACATCACCGGCTAAGCTGTGCGTACTACTTGTACCATGAAAAATACTAAGACTTTGTTCTATGTTATCCTTCAAAAGCTTTTTTTTTTTTTTTTTTTTTTTTTTTGCAGGAGTTATGAATGCGCATGAAAACAAATGGAAAAAATGTGCTGCAGAGGCAAACACAATGCTCACCACAAAGCTGGCCCAAAGAAAAAAAAATTCCAACATCGCTTTGTGAGGGCTTTGTTTCAGGGAGAATAATTAGCATGAATAGTGCAAATATGCATTCTCTGACCTAACCAAAAATCTGAACAAAGGCAAGAAAATCTTCACACTGTGAAGTTTTTTCCCTTTTATTTTAAGATTACTGTGAATTTCATGGGACATTTTCAGCCTGATATTAAGAAAGTGTTAGAAAGTATGAGCAATTTCACATATTACACCTGACTCTTCTCTCCACACTGAATGCTTTTGTGGAAGTATAATTTCAGTTGCATTCTGAGCTTCCCTTTCACTCTAGGATAGAGCCAAGAACTGCAAGGGAAACAAAATAGCCTATTTTACAAGAAAATAACAGTAAAACTGATTATACAGAACATATCCTCAAAATTACCTTGTGAATACACTAGAAGAAATAGAGATATTTTAATTACTTTGGGTGAAAGTAGTGTGTTACTGAAGTGGGTAGCATTCTTTAGGCATTAGCAAAAGCCAACAGTTTGCATTGGGGGTCAGCACTTTCTTCATCTTTAAGCAATGAGGTTTACTTGTATTAGGAACATACATGCACCTCACTCTTCTTCAAGACTTTTTTTTTCCTAATTCTGTTAAGGAAAGCAGGGGATGACATAATATACATATATATAAATATCGTGAAAACAAAGGATGAACTTAAAATAAAATTCAGACTGCAAGTTTTATTTTTGTCTTAAATATGTTGTTTGTGTCAATGTAGTAGGTGCTATGACATTACACTGCTGTAAAGTGAATTCTGCCATGAATTTTACTAAAGGAGAACATTTCCTGTTGTAACTTCCACCTGGAGACTTGTATTTTGTTTTCTGAACTGAGATTTTTTTTTTCCTACTTTAAAGTTCCTGTGTACAGAAGACCCTCATTTTTGGTTTTGTTTTGTTTTAGATTTCAGCATCTAAAAAGGAATTTATCCCTCTTGCTTGGGTCAGTCCCTGTGGTGGGGTAAGGGCCCATGCCAAGAGGACTGCCCCTACCAGCATCCTCATGATTTAGCCCTTTCCTGAGGCTCCCTGAGACCTTTGGGGAAGAGCTGCCCACTTCTTCCTCACCTTCTCTTTGTTGCCAAGAGCCTAAAGATGGTGCTTCCACAGTACTTCATCCATTGCTTGTCTGCCAAGCAATTCCTCCAGGCTCCAAAGGACACACACTTGGCCCATCTCCTTTGTCTGACATACGCTGATGGCTGAACCAGGTCAGAAATCATATCTAAAGTCCATGCAGAGCTCAGAGTCCAGAGTTTCACACACATCGTTTCATGACACCAGTAAGAAAGGAGCTTGGAACTTCCCGTGATCACCTGGCCACAAGGAAAAGACTGTCCTACACCACTGGTGCCAGGGATAGTGCTGCTGGTATCACTGAGGGCGGGCAGACAAATTTTCAGAAATCCCTTCCCAGCCCTCACCTCCGTGACTCAGTAACCAGCTGATCCTGCTACACCGATGCCAACCCAGTTCGCCCCAGAGGCACGCCCCAGCTGTGCCAGCAGTGCGAGTGTCTGCAGGAGCCTCGGTGTGTGCTGCTCGTGTCTCTGCCCTGGAATACCTCTGGAGCACCTCCAGCCGAACTGTGCCAGTGCCAACGCTGGCTTGCAGTGGCAGCACATGCTCTCATTAATGGTCTTTGAGCACAACCGTGTCTTGGTACCTTGGCACAAAGTGTGTCTCAAGCTCTCACACACATCCTCCTCTTGAAATGTAAGAAGGAAACTGCAGCCTGTAATCCCTCGTCTTTACCATGCTGTCACCATTTTCATCACCAGACATTGAAGAGGCTGTCCCACACTCGTGCTTTGACCAGACCTGAGTCCCTGTGAAAGTCCTGAGCCTCAGCATCATGAAGTCATACCTTGGACCTTCATGCAGTGAAACAGACAAGTGCAATAAAAGTGTAATACTGCGTACAGCAAAATAAGCAAACTTTCTGTGGACGGCACCTTAAAATGAGCCTGCAGTCTTCCCAGACACCCCGGCAAAGATGAGTTGCTGCCTCTTCCTCGTCCAAGGAGTGGTAGAAATGGAGGGTAGGGGACAGGCAGCAGCAGGACCTGTGCCACAGGACTGTTTGCCATGGCAAAACGTGTGCATGTCACACACCTCGAATGGGACACCTCTAATGGGTAGGTGCCCATTGCTATTTCCCTCCCAGTGGCCCACTAAAGCCAAGGACTGTTCTCGCAGTGAAATAAAGGGGTAAGCTTTTGTAACCGGTAGGGTTGCAAGACCAAGATCACAAGGACTGATACATTCATTGCTCAAGAAGAAACAAAGACCAAAAAAAACCTCTCCCAGTACGAGCTACTTTCTCTGGGCTACATTTGGGGCCTGACATTTCAGCTGTCAGCTGTGCTCTGAGCTGGGGCAGCTGGGAGGGGGACTCCCCTCTGCGGCTACTCGGGCAGTAACATCCAGCGAGGGCTGGGGTGATCAGATAGGGGCAATCAGGCTTCAAACTGCTGTCATGGGACCTCCAGGGCCTCCTCCGACCCAGTCCTCAGTCTTTGTGGCTTAGCCATCCTCACGAAGATAAAACAACTTCCTTTCTCCACTTGTGCCTGTCTGGCTCCCACAGTAGCTGCAGGGGTTTGAAAAGCATGCGGTGCAGCACCCCTAAAACCTGTGGTTTGTTTCTTCATTTTTTTCTGGCAACAGAAAAGTATGTAGGCTTGCTGGCGGTTGGTTAATGTTGTAAAAAGGATATTTTTCCTGTCTGATCATCCCCAGCTTCCCCAGCTACAGGCAATATCTCCCAGCAAACACCCATGCGGAAACGCAGCTCATCACAACGTCCTTCGGCTGGAGAGCTCAGGCTGGCTCTTGGGAGAGCAAACCATGCCAGCAAAGGCCTTTGCAAGGGATACAACTGCATCAGCACTGGGACCTCTGCCAACACAGCTATTTTTTTGGCAAGAGAAGGGTAAAAAGCCCCTGTTCTGACCAATGGAACTAAGCTGGAAAACAGAAGCCCAGGGCATTGCTTCTGTAACAGGGTGTGCCTCCTGTGCCCCCTTACCATCCCCACTTTCCCCCAGCACCACTTACACACACAGCTCCAGGTCTGCCCGGGAAGGGGAGGGATGTGCTGCTAGCTCCTCCTGAGGATCCAGCCAAAACCCGGAGTAAACAAACACCAAGGACCTGCGGGAGATGAGGGCCGTATGCTGCGAGTCAGTTCAGTAACTCGCTCATTCGTTCCTGACCTCACTGAGCACGTAACCCAACAGCATCACCACGGTTCTCATCACAAACTGCAAAGCTTTTGTTTCAAAGGGAAACGGCTTGAATGGTCTTCATGGAAAATAAATAAAATTTAAAAAAAGCCAGATAGCGTTTTGTCTGTGATAGCTGCAATGCTGCTGTTTCATCTGCGGAGCGCTGCTGGAGGCAGCAAACAGCCAAAAAACATTGCTGCAGCCTGTTCACCGTAATGAGCAGTGAACTTCATGGATGAGCTGGGACCGTTTAATCGATAGCGTTATTAAGCAAAGCTTGCTTCCCCCCCGCCTCCCCCCCATGAAGAAGAAGAGCAGCTCAATAGCAAGCCGTGTGCTAACGTGACTGCAAAATTACAGTTTAACAAATACCTCAGAAAGGGGAAGCTGCACGCCTGGCTTGGCAGCGGCCGTGCCCTAGCCCTCTCGCATGCCTCGCTGCAGTGGCACAGGTGGGGGCGAGGGGCGAGGGCACCCTGACACTGCCCCAGCACGGGGTGCCGTGCTTGGGCACAGCAGAGCACGCAGGGATGCTTGGCACAGCCCGAGTGCAATTGCCAGTGCCTCTGTGGGCTGGTGCCTTGCTTTTTGTTGTGGCAAGCAGTGCGTGGTGCAGTCTGACAGTGCCTGAGAGGAGGCTGTGCTACAGCTACACGTGCATGCAAGCAAACTGAGGCAGCGAAAAACAAAGTGTACACAGCCACAACACTGTTGACACGCAGGTAAATGCTGAAGGCGGACTCTCATCCTTCTTGTTAACATACCTAAGCTTCTTCCCTTGATTTAGCAAGCTGATACTATTTGGGCAAAACACCACAATCAACATATAAGTTGGCAGGGATGGCGAATTCAAAAGGCTTTGAATAGTGTTGACACAATTCCTAGCTTGAAAGCTTATAGCTTACAAACAACATAACAACGTTGTGTATTGATTTCATTAAATAATAGCACTGGGTAGGGGCAAATTGTTCCCAATAGCAGCTTTTAGGAAAATCACTTTATAGTCCATAATACCTGATAGAAACGTACTGCTGGCAAGCTAGACCAAGGGGAGAAAGAGCTGAATCAGAGGCCCCTGGGGTGCAGTGCCGGTCTGTGCTGCAAGGGTGTGGGAATCCTGCAGCAAGCGTTACCGATTCTCCTCCAGCCCTGCAGTAGCAGCATGTGACTGCTTGCGGTCCCGGAGCCCTGCTCTGCCCTGCTCTGCCCTGCCTGCCCAGGAAATGCAGCCCTTTGCTCCACGATGCAGCGTCAATCCACACGAGCAGAGCTTGTGCTGCTCCCAGGCAGAGCGTGCTGCAGAGCAAAACGCGGCCGGGGCAGCCTGGAACGTTTTGCAGGCGCTGCGCTGGGGGGGTTTTACCAGAACAACTAGGTGTAGATCCCGGGAAAGCAGCCTGGGTGCAGACACCGTTTATCTGCCAGACTGAAATGCTGCCAGCTAAATGTTCCTAATCTCTTCTCTGCTCCCCTTGCCCCAAACAAGCCCTAGTAGGGAAAAAACTGCTTGGGGTACACATCCAAGTTTTTTTGTTGTTGTTGTTGTTTTTTTTTTTTTTTTTTTTGTCCAACACAAATCTGTCAAGCACCTATTGCTTCTCATCACACCTCCAGCTAGCACAGCTCTGCCAGCACCGAGGCGAGGCCAGAGCCTGGCCTCGAGCAAGATGCAAGGGAAAAGTCTCTGGTTTGTCAAATTAGCTCACGCTCCGAGCAGCACGGCCCGCGTTAGGACCTGGCGGGGCATCAGTTTAACCTCTCCATTAGTTCCCATCAGCAAATGCTGCTGCCCCTGCCAGGGTGGAGCCCACATAATTGGGCTTGTGACCTCCACATTCTCTGTCTCCTCTCATTCAGAGCAGACTCATAAAAGCACAGACGCTGCCAGCCAGAAGTGGGCTATTAGTAGTAATAGTAGCGGCGCTGTTATTATTAGCTAGTCTTTTATTTATTTTTTAGGAAGTTATAGTGCCGGACTGCAGACCTGCCCGTAATGCTTTGCTAAGGGGGGGGTGGGAGGAGCAGACTCCCCGGCACCAAACCCATCATTAATCTATTTTGAAAACAAGATCTTGTTTTCCACATCTCCCTGCATGTCTCACTTGGATTCTGCCAACACATTTTTATGGTGGTTTGGGATTTTTAGGGGGTTTCTTGGTGGTGGGGGAGGAGGTTAACGATTGATAAATACACTGGCTGGCTTCACAGTGAGTCAGGAGAGCAAACTGCAGCCCATGCCCTTGCATCCAGTAAGCAAAGCCCTTCTGAAGCCCCTCTCCCCGGGGCGCTGCGTGTAATCGCTTCCAGCTGGCAGATGTGCCCATTTCGATGCAGAGCGGCGTCTGGAGGCGCCAGCATCACGGGTCACTCATGCAGGAGGTTTGCTGGGGGACGTGTCCCAGAAGCATGGTTAACCCCACAAGAACCAGAGTAATTACAGCCTGACCAACCTCAGGATCCTCAGCTGGTGCTCTGCAGAGCTGCTTTTAATGGTGCATCCCCCAAGGGGCAGCTGCTTGTCCCATGGCAGAGCAGCCGTGGGCCACAGGAGCAGCCAGGGCACCATCCTGCCCAGCCGAGCAGTGCTCGCCCAGTTCAGAGGTCCTCTCTTCATCACTGCCGTGATTAAAGATGAGCCTCAGCTACAAGCTACAACGTCAGAGATGATCTGAGTGGTTTATAATGCTGGAGGGAGGACTGGCACTCTGAATCTGAGGAGATTTGTCCTGCGTGTCAGTTAAGACTAGCTTAGGCTCAGAAGCTAGCTCAGCCCCTGGCTGCTGCTGTTTGAGGGGGAGGTGTGCTGTCCTGGTAGGAAGAAATCATTGCAAAGGGTTCACCGGAGGAGAAGCGAGCTCTGCATTAGCAGCCTTTGCAGGCAGGAGCAGCAGAAGACCAGCAGTTTTTCTGTGAAGATGCTCAGGAGAGCTAAATGATAGCACTTCGGCTTATAGCTTTAGACCCTGTTTGGGGAATTTCCAGCATGCACGATTCATTCATTTGCTTTTTCATGGGGTCCCTCAGGAGCTTTTGTGCAGTTGTAACTGTGTGTAGCAGAGCACGAAACCTGGCTTGTTCCCTGGATAAAAGGGGCAGCCCTGTCCTGTACCAGGGGCTTTCAGCATCCTGGAAGAGACATGCTGCAGCTCTTTGCCCTCCAGACCAGCACAAACATTGGTAAAAGGCTTCTGAGCAGTCAGCAACCCAGAGGTGAGAGCAAAGACCTTGGGAAACAATGTCTCTATTTTAAGCACCACCTTTGCCTCACTTCTCCCCTTCTCTCTCTGTGCCTCAGTTTCCCTCTCTGTAAAATGGGCTAGCAGATCCAATCGGTTCTGACCGATCTTTGAAAGGTCCCAAGGGGAAAGGAAAACAATAATCCTGGGTAAAGGAAAACAAATGAATAGTCAGGTGAGAAGCCTGACACAGCTGGAGAAAGTGAAGCAGAAACAAGCACAAACAAGTTGGGAGCCAATTCACTGACACCCTCAGTAGAAGGTCTCGTCAACTATTGAGGCTCAGACAATCCCGGCAGATAGAAGTTCGTGTTTTACCTCTAAATAATGCAGAAAGCCCCAGCTGCTGCAGGGAAAGGAGTCCTCCCCCTAGGACAGAGCCAGAACGGCTCAAGAGGACGTGAGCGTGCTGCAAAACAAATCTCACATAAAGGCTACTGCGTGCTTTTCTCATTTAAAATGGTGTTGTGCTTATTCATCTTTGTGCAATGTCCCCTGTGATTGCACACGGCTACATGCAATACTGGAGAAGTTAGGAGAAATTCAATTATATTGATTTACAGAAGAAAGAGACAATAACAAATGTAATGGGTAGTTGTTATTCCATATTTTATCGTGATCCATTAAGACTTCGGTTTCTAATATCCTCTACCTTTAGTGTGAGAATGAAATTAAAACAATCATTTTCAGGATGAGGCTTTTCTCCACGTAAAGCCCTGGGCTGCCAGCTAACCAAGTGCAGGCACACATAAATCAAGACCTACTCAAATCTGGGTGCATTCAGATCGTTGCTGGAAATAAATTGAACCAGTTTCCTCTCAGAAAAGTTGCTTCTCAACAGAAAATACGCCAAGTGGTCATCCCACTCTAATGCTATGCAAATCTATTTGTGGAGCAGATAAATATACAGAAGGAAAGAAAGGCTTTTTGTTTGAAGATGCGCGTCCTAATTACCAGGTAGGTGACCACGCAGCCACAGCAGGGAAATGGAAAACTCCAAGCATTAAGGTAAAGCAGGTGGAGCGTTGCCGGTCTGTAGCATGTTCCAGGCACCACTGACTAAAACCTGACTGATTTTAATGGAGCCTTGAAAAAAGAGATTTTTGAGAGAGGGGAAGAAATCAGTCATCCAGACTTGAGGTTACTGGCTAAGAAATCTCTGGCATCTCCCACTGCTCGATACGCATATCACCAGTGACAGCTTAATGTGCTGCTGCTCTGGCACAGGGCACACAGCTCCATCCACACAAGCTAAAGCCCTCGAGCCTTCCCTAACCCCGCTTTCCTCCTCTGCCTCACCTGTCATTAGGATTCACATTCCCGTACAACAGGAGGGCCCAGATTAAACACAAGGTGCAGCCTGTTCTCCAAATCCCTTCCTTCCAGCAACAAGTCCTGAACCTCTCTTGCTCACAGTCAGGCTATCCCCACAGGAATTTCCCTCCCCAAGGTTCAGACCCTGCTGCTGACAATGCAGCCACTTCTTTCAAAAACATGCGGAAAATGACTGTGCTTTATTACGGTCAGAGGCTAAAAAGTTGGTGAAGCACATTCCAGTGCTATGATATCGCTCGGAACAGAAGAGCAATAGGATGCAGCCCTGGCTCTTCGAGGTAGAGCATTTCTATGTTAATTGTGGTTTGGGAGTCCTGCTCAGCATTTGAACAAATGACTATTTGTTTCCAGCATCTTAAGCTATGACTGCATCCAGTTTATGGTGATTTAACAGAGTATTTACAGCTGAGGTTAATCATTTCCCTGCAGTATTTCTTATCTCATTGCCATCACTTGACACCCTGAACAGCTCCTCCCCATCCACCCTCTGAGACTGCCTGGACCAAGCAGCAAAGTGCTGCTGAAACTGCAGCAAGGCCTCTTTTGGTGTGCTCCTGCCTCAGACAGAGGCAATCTTTGCCCAGCTAAAGCACTGTCTCCTTTCCCCAGAAATCATTCCCCAGGTCGCAAATCTACCCCCACAAGCCCATCAGTGCTGACGGCGATGCGGTGGGGAGACGCACGGTCTGCCTGGTGGCTGCTCTTCCCAACGTGACAAAAGGCAGAGGAACCTGGCCGGCCTTCCTCCGGTGAGAAGGCGGCAGCGCTGCTGCAGCTTGCAGCTGTCTGGCACTTCTCCAGGCCAGGCTGGTTGCTCTGCCCTCCAGGCTCTGCTCTCTGCCCCAGAGCACACGTTTCGCATCCATGTGGATGGACAGCTGCTGCCTCACAGCACGCTCCAAAATAATCACTCCTGGCTAACACACTGGTCAACAGCAAGCACAGGTCAGTGCAGGCTGGCTCTGCCCCAGCCCCATGATCATCCCTTGGGTTCCTCCAGGGTCCCCCTTTGGGGACTGAGGGCTGGGGGCTGGGTGGAGGCCCCCGGAGGGCGCACATGGCTCTGAGGGGAAGCAGCAGCTGCAGGCCCTCCCCAGGGAGCAGAGGCGAGTTTCGGTGCCACTTGTAAAGGCACACTTTCTCACAATCAACTCTGCAGCCCTCCTGCATGCCCTGGGCCAGCCTATTGCTGCCTCCTTGGCATTTCGGGGGTTTAAGGAAAGCTCCTGGAGCTCTACAGGATGGCTTCAATGCACCAGGTGTATCCCCAGGCAGGAGGAGGGAGCAGGAGGAGCAGCAGGGCAGCATACACCTCCACCCAGCTGAACAAGGCTCTGGATGGCATTGGGGGCTTTGAGTCACTGGGATGGCTGAGGCTGAGGATCTCGAGTGGCCATCTGTCCACTCCCCCCTCTTCTACATAAAACTGATGTCCTCTGCACAGCCCCAGACCAGCTCTGCTCCTTGGTGCCCGTGCGAGCCTCCACCACCTCAGAAGTATGATCATGTAAACACAGGAGATGTGATCTCCCAGCCAGACGTTCTCCCCTGAGTTCACCATCCATGTATTTGATAATTCACGGATTCAAATATTCTACCTTTTGCCATTTAACCTTTGTCAGCAAAGTTAATTTGCAGAGGCAAATTGTGAGCTCTGTGGGATAGAAAGCACATTTTCTACTGTGTTGTACATAGTAACAGTTTCTATGTGGTATTCCATAGAAATATGAGTCTGTACAGGACCGACTAAATATAACAACTCTAATGAAGTTACCTCTGGTCTTAAACATAACATGCTGCCTTCCAAACTGCAGGGCTTCAGCACACACATTGTTCCCCTTCATCAAAAATAGGGGAGCAGGGTGGCTGTTTTTCTGTCCTCAGGTAACTTTACCTGCCTCGTCTTTGGCCCTTCATTTTTTCAATACCAGGTGGTGCCCCCTGAGTAGTGTCACAGCCCTCCTGTGCAGCCTCCTCCTGCCCAGGACACTTCCCAGCTCTCTCCCACCACCATGCTCTCCGTGGCCTCCTGAACTTCATCTCTGCCATTACAAGAGCCCTTTACTCCTGCTCTTCTTGGCACCTCCTTGCCTCACCAATTCACATCACAACCCAAATCCCAGCAGAGAACAGCTCTGCCACATTTTGCTATGTGTATTTTTTTTTGATTTCTGCTTACCACCTCTGTATAAAGGAGGACATAAAGCTTCTATAAAAGAAAACAATCGTATACCATCATCAGGATGAAAAAAACTAAGTGTTGCCTGAATTGCCTCGTTAGATAGGGCAGAACTGAAGTTTCCCTTCAGAAGTTCACAGCCTGGCTGCCTCAAAACCAAGGACCTGTAATGATCTCCTGTAGTCAGGGCTATGAATTTGGCTGCTTGGGTTGATCCCTACCTGAGAGTTATACAGGGTGGCACCCAACCCAGCAGCACAGACGTTCAGGTTAAAGACACAGTAACTTCCAGGGCTTTGGACAGCAATGGCAGACAGGGACTGCAGCCTGGCCAAAGAGCAGAGTTCCTTGGAGCACCGCACCCTAATCTCGTGGTTATTAAATGCATTTCTTTGGGCCATCTGCTCCTAAAGCTACCGTGAGAGTGCAGAGCAGGCAGAGGGGAGGCTGCTTACAATAGCTGCTTCTGTTTAGCGTCTTATCTGGAACCTGAGTCACAGTTGGCTGCTGGTCCAGAACGGAGAAGCAAAAGACACCCAAATGAAACGTAGTCAGCTGGAGCGCTGGTTTAGCATTTCACTAACAGGCTGCCTCTCATAAAATCACTTGCAACTTACATTATGTACACAGAGGGAAAGAGCACTCCAGGAGTTACCGATACTCCACAGACACAGAAATAAACAATGGTTTAGCTAAAATTGTGTACAGTTACGGAAGGCGGGGTGGATCAGTATCTCTATTATGCATTTTGAGCTCATGGATAATAAGAATCGGATTTTCCTTTTCTACCTACTGTCTGCTTTCTCTTACACTGCCGGCAATATATGAGGAACCCAGATGAGCGAGGAGTGCTTGATGATGCTGCCCTCAACCTGAGCAGATGCAGAGCTGTCACTTATTTGCACAGAGTGGTCTCTGTGATGACAGCCCAGACACCCAGTCCCAGCGCTCCTTCACATTGCACACCCACTCTCTGTACCTGAAGGAGCTAGCTGGCTGAACAATGGGAGTTCCTTTAAAATACTCATTTCACATTGCCTTTAAAGGCCAGATCCAGGCAGTAGCACTCAGTACCGCATACACTGTGATAAGCTGTAGATCACAGTTTGGCAGGAGACTGACCTGCAGATTGCCAAGTTGTCCAGGAGCTGGTAAAGCAGAAACCTTGCTGCCTTCTGCCAACACGGGTGTGCTGGGGACCTGTGAAGCAAGCACCAGGTCCAGGTCATTAAGTTTCTCATTGATAATAGTAACTGGCACATCTGGCAGCGCCTCAAGTCACAGCTGTCAGCATTCTGGCTGGGGTTGTGCTGTACACCACCCCATGGTCGCCCTGTTCGCAGTGCAACTAGCCAGGGATGGGGGAGATGCCACTGCTCTAATGGCTGCCCCCCTCCTCCCTCTGACTAATTGTTGTGATATCACTGGAAGATCATTTGCCCTGGGGGAAATTTGAACTTCGGATGTTCAAATTCCATGGAATAGTTCAATTTACAAGCCTAGACCCGGAGCTTTGTGCTCGCTGCAGCCTGAGATGCTCTTACAACACCATGCAATCGAAGCTGGGTACACAGAATGACACCTAACCACCCCTTGCACGATACGTCCTCATTTTCTGTTTCCCCATTCTGAAACACTCTGTTTGCTCAATTGCTCACCACCACCAAGTGAAGGAAGTTCAGCAATCACCATCGCCCTGGCACCTGGTGCACAAACCCAGCTCAGAAGCATGGCAGGGAGAGCTGCACCAGGGACTGCAGGGCCAGGAGGGTGGCAGGGGCAGGAGACATGCCCTTCCTTCTGCCTTGCTCCCTGTTCCACGCCCAGCACTGACCTGGGAGCTGTGCTTTGCTCAGGGAAAGAGCATCAGCGCCCCCTCCGAGGTCGGTCCCAAATCTCCACACCTCTATTTCCTGTCAAAGATTTTTCCCCACTAGTCCAAAAGGGCTGTGTGCGTGAGGTGAGTGCTGGCCACCACAAGCAGATGCCCGCAGCAGCGGAGAACAGCCTTCTCCAGATAATCCACTTTACTGGTTCACCACAGCCCCTGGAAACTCCTCACCTTACCCAGGCTGCTAACACAGCACAAGAGCAGGCATCCCGCCAACACACAGCCACCAACAAATCCAGATCTGTTGCTGGTAAATGTGAGGGAATGCTTCACAGCTTCATGCATCTGCAGCCTCATCTTGGTCATACAGCAACAAATTATTGCTTTTGCCTTACCTGCCGCCTCCCCTTCCATTTTCCAGGATGTGAAACAATTAGTCATGGACGGGGGAAAGACAACCTCCAAGAAGGGCTTCCTCCAAGTTCAAGGAGCAGGGGAGAAAGGAGATGCAAATGTTTCCAGACCAAGGAAAATGCATCAGGAAAACAGTGTGACACCAGGGAATTCTACAGAAAAATTAGGATTGCCATTGAAACAAACCAGAGGTGGCTGGAGAGTTGTCAAGTTTTTCGCATGTATGCTTCTTTCTTTTTTTTCTTTTTTTTTTCTTTTTTTTTTTCTTTTTAATACAAATTAATTTAGAAATTGAGTGCAGAGGTGCCCCTTTGTATTGGCTCAGCTCAGAAGATGTTGATTTGCAGCTTTGGGGAGGTTTTAGAAGATAGTGGTCTTCTTGCTTTTGATGTAGCAGCTGGCTTCTAGGCAGTGGACACACCACTTTGTTTCCTCTTTGCTAGTTTTTGCAGAATATTGTCATGTGGCAATACATTTCCCTTCTCTGATATGTGTGTATATATATAACACATACAATATATATATATTTAAATATTTATATTTATATTTATATTTATACATACGTTTGTTTCCCATGTCTATATTTCAGACTTCCTTTTTTCTCTCCAGGCATCCTTATTGACAGGCCAGTAAATATTACAGAATCTCCTGCCCGTGGATTAGGAGGGCTGGAAATATCTGTTCAAATGCTCGGAATAATCCATTTTTTCACTGCACATAATAGGGGAGGGGAAGAAAGACTCATAAGCCATGATGGGTGATCAGGCAGCGGAACAGCATGTACACAAAACACTCTGCAGTGTGTTTGGAATTACGCTGTGCCCATTTTTGAAAGCTTAATTTGTCATTTCAGGATTTTGTATACCAGAGGATACAGCTGCAGGCTTGAATCATTGTATTCCCATCAGGGCAGCTCACAGAAATCATCTAGGAAGCAAACCATGGAACAGCATTGCAAGGTGTGTTGTTTTCGGTAGGCCACCTAAGAATAGGTTTGCAAAAAAAAGGGGGGCAATGGAAAACAAACAAACAAACAAGCAAACAAAAAACAGTGTACCTGTAGGTCTGGAAAGGCAGGATCAGGTCTCGAGTCCTTGAGTCAAGCGAAACCTCCTGGTGCTCTAAAGCACCCAAACGTCTCTGGATGCCCCAGCCCAGTCTCCCTTCCCAGCACACGATGCATTTTGGGACTGGAGGAAAACCACACCAGTTTTGCAGGCAGGATTTACATCTCCAGTGCATGCTGGATGCAGACAAGACCAAGGCAACAGAACTTAGTGAAATTACTGCTTTTCCAAAAACAAAACAAAACAAAACAAAACAAAACAAAAAAAGAAAAAAAAAGAAAAAAAAAACTTTTCCCTTTATTGCAGGAAAGTTAGCCACCAACATGCAAGGCTTTAAGAACCCAAGGAACCAAGTGGATAAAACAGAAAAGGTGAAGGAGAAACAAGATACAAAATTAAATAAAGGATTATAACTCTTGTCTCTTGCCTGGAGAATTTGGAAATGGGAGACAATGAGGTGCCTAGCACCAGAAACACCATCAAAAAAGGCTCATGCAAGATTTTATTTTTATGAAGACGTACTCCAAATGAAGACAAGCAAAGCGTGGCTTTAAAATAAATAAAATTTTTCACAGTCCAAAAGATTAGTTTTGCTCAATAGTCTACAGCTAAGTGGGAAGAACAAGCAGGTTATTAGACTACTCTGTAAAAGAAATAGAACACTGCAGTCTTACCAAAAATAAATAAATAAATAAATAGAGGGATATCACTTTCATATAAAGACAGAAGCTGCCAAGGTCTGAAATAGCAGATTTATATCAAACCCACAGCCTAGCAAAATGCCTAGTTTAAGGCTAGATTGCAAGGGCTGTCAGAGACACAAAGCTGGAAAAGCGTCTGCTAAGAGGGCATGATTTGATGTCAGCCTGAGAAGAGCAGCAAGAATTCACTGCTGCTGCAGACAACGACAGCAAGCCCTGCACACACAACCACGCTGTGGCACGGTGGGACGAGTCGGCAAATCCCAGCGGAACAGACAGCCAAAGCCAGAACTGCAAGACCCAATAAAAGATTAATAGAAAATTAAAACCCGTTAGCAGCTCAAGCACTTTGGGGACCAGTTGATGACCAAAAACATTGTGAGGAGCCACAGAAACCACCAGAAAGTACCTTTAGAAGCCTGCCTTCAGCGGCCCAGTGCAAAGACAGGCCACAGCAGCTGAGGGGAATGGCTGGTGGGGATTTCTTGGAAAGCTACAGCAACCAGTGAGGGAAACATCGGCATAAATGTGAAGACATCTTATAAATGGAGCAGTCATGTGAGGGTGGATTATCTGAAGTTTCAATAACGGGGTTGAAAAGGAAATGTAATTGTGGCCATTGCTGAACAAGTGACTCAGATATCGCAGTAGGAAAATGATTTCTGTTGTAGATATCAGCAAGCTAGAGGTCAGAGGAAAACAGAACGTTGAAGAGTTTGTTTCAAGTACTGGCTTGCTATTTCAGGGCTGGAAACACACTGAGCTCAGCTCAGCTTGGGTTCATCTCCCCAAACTTTCACATCTCCAGTGCAGACCCTGCATCCGCAGCACCCATCCGGGGGCTCTCGGAGGGTAAGGGAGAGGAGCCGACACCTCCTGCGTGCCGTGCATCTGGGCTGGGTTAGACATCTAGCTTAGGTCTCACTTAGGAGGAGATATTTTAATGAATCACATCCTACAGGTGGGTGTTTTTCCGCATTGGCTAAAAAGTGAGTCTTTACGAAGCAGATTGCTGCAGCATCAGCTGGTTGGCCATCAGCATGCAGAGCCAGGGTGGGATTCATCTTACCTTACTGAACAAAAACTTCCATCATAGGACAGGAACTTGCAAGGAAAAAAAAAAAAAAGAGAGAGAAATAGAACTAAAGAAGGGAAGAAAAGCAAAACAAAAGCATGATTCCCAATAGTAAGTGAAGGTAATAGAGAAAGCAATACCTCTAAAGTAAAATGAGAAAGGCAGATTTATTTTTATTTTTTTTTTTTTAAATTCTGAACAAATGTTTCTGAACATACTGGAGGAAGCCAGATTCACAGTCCAAGGCTGGCGCAGGACTTTTCATGCTGGGAAAACAGATATTGATTTCAGATCATCGGTCTTAGAATCCAAAAATAACATTAATAAAGATTACAAACCAGTAACCATGTGGTCTCCTGTTTAAAAGTCTGTCAGTCACGGCATAACAACTAAGGAAACAGCCGCTAACAAACCACAGCTTGATTGTTACAAGTTTAAGTGATTTTGGTTTTTGGTTGGTTGTTTTGTGGGTGTTTTTTTTGTTGTTGTTGTTGTTTTTTGTTTGTTTGTTTTTGGGGGGAAGGATAGTGAAGGAATTCCTTAGAGTCTGAGGCGGTTTGGCTCTGCCTGGGATCTCCTGCTCATCCACCTCATGGGAAGCGATGCCCGCAGTCCCAGGGCAGCATACAAGCGTGTAATGAGGTGTTTTTCTATGTGGAGGGAGGCAGTTCCATGCTCCTCATGCCTACAAAGGGTTGCCAGAGGAAAGCTCTCCTGTAAAAGAAACAGAAAACCTTTCAAGTTCCCTCAGAGCAAGGGGAGGTGGCAGTTCTGCTCATCCACAATGCAGACCCAAACCTGCTGGGGCTGAGCTCACTGCAGAGTAACAGCGGCGAGGGGGCCTGGGGTGGGTGCAGAGATGCTTGGGACACACAGGAGCAAGGCCAGCTCTGAGCACAAGCAGGTCTTGGTGCTTTGCTTTTGCAGTGCTGCGCAGGTCCTTCCTTCCAAATGACCCTGTGAGACACCAGGGCTGAAACGTGGAGTCCCAGAGCACTCCAGACAGAGCACTTCTGGGAATAACCAGTGCTTGCGGCCAGAGACAAGCAGAAGATGCCTTTCCTCAGCTGGCAAGAATATTTATCAATTTGCTACATCCAAGCGTTACATCCATCCAGGTAGTGATGGGATTTGTGCCCCATACCTCACAGGCGGCCAGGAGCCACGTGCATCCTGCTGCCTCACCCCTCGCCAGGCTGTGAGACCCCCGCGTCCCCCTTCCCACGACTCCTGGAGACCCACAGGGATGCTGCTGGCTCCCAGCCCAGCATCCGCTCGCACGGCGGCTGCACGAGGCCCCAGCTCCCACGGTGGGATAGGAACCTACCTTCTGCCTCCTTCGTGGCCCCCGGGAATTGCCACGGCTTCTGCTAAAACTGGTCCGCCAACAGAGCACTTGAGATGCTAATGGGTTTTAATTTTCCATGAATTTGCAAGCAGCAGTATCCTGCAAAGCTTCGGGTGATTGTTCATGCTTCCTCACCTAGTCTAACATTTATTATATTTTTCAAACAGACATTAGTATTAATTTAATCTTGATTTTTTTTTTCTTTCCTGAAGCAGGCTATAATTAAATGTCCTTTTCCCGTGACATTTGCTAGGATATAGTGAGGCCAGGGCTTTTTTAAAGACTCATTCAATATAACTAGCATTTCAATTAGTGTAAGTGCATGAAGTAAACATTTAAAAAAACAGCCCAGTCCCTTGAACTCATACATATGGGACAGTTTGATTTTTAATCAACTTCATATTTTTTTTTAATGAGAGGAAGCCTGACTGAATGGTAGAAGTCCTACCAGAGCATACATGTAAAGCAAGATGAATTTCTTTGCATTTTCTCCTCACAGCTGCAATATATTTTCCTTTCCACAGCTGAAGCTTCATGTTGACACTTCATCTCTGTGTTGCCCTTACTCAGGTAGATTTTCATGTAGGAAATTTCCTACTGAGCAACACTGTTTTACTGAATACAGCTGGTTCCCCTCTGGTCCATCACATCAACATGCCCGAGCATGGACTGACAAAGGTCTGTGTAACATTTCCAGTGACTTACCATTTCTCTTTAAAAGCAATCACAGAGAAATACGGTATTCTTCTTGTTCCTATTTTTCAGGGAAGATTTCTAAAAAAAGGCCTCCTTCAGGGGCTCGCAGACACCAACCCCGTGCTGAGAACAAGGTCATTAAGGCAGGAGCCACATCCTGATGTACATCAGGGCAGCATCTCCCACCGCAGCCCCTGACCTTGCTCGGGGTGCTGGGCACGCTTAGGCAGCACTGTACAGTACCAGCAGTAATTGAGCCTCTAATAAGTTGTCTCAAATTACCATAGGAGCCATTAAGGAAAAGGACATTTAATTACAGTTCTCTGTTAGGGGGGGGGAGAAAAAAAAAAGCCACAATCATTTTTATTCATCCTCTGCGGAGCACAGTGACCTGGGGATGTGCCCTGCGAGGGGACACGCTCCTGAAGGCGCTGCTCAAAGGCTGGGGACACAGCCCATGGCACAGCATGGGGACGTGGTGGGGGACATGGGCAGCGTGCCTCACCCTCAGATTGCTATAAATCACAGGGACTTCAGGCCCTAATTACTGCCAAGACCTGAAGAAACATGGGGACAGCGCTCAAGAAGAAACCCAGCATCCATGCCGCCGGTCCTCTTCCCAATAATCCTGTTGCAGCACCAAAATGAAGTGTGATTATAAAAGCCAAGTGTATTTCTAAAAATAAAGGAAATACCAGTAAATGTCTGCGTATGAAATGTAGCATTTTATCTAACACTACCAATTGAGCTAAATGCTGTGCTGCACATTCTGCTGTTCCCAGAATAAGCACAGTGCATCTCAAATTGATTTACCCTTATTACTCATTTTGTACCGGGGTTTGCAAATTTCTCTCCCAGTGCAGAACATAATTTCTGTCTGTTGCTCATGGATGGCAGCAGGCTGACTCCAATAAATCCCACTCGGTCAGAATCGAGCATCTACATAATGATTCCTCCGAACCAACCAACTGAAGCACTGCCCGTGCTTTCATGTCAGTGCTAACGGGGGGCGATTTCAATAGTTTCATTTATTGTTCCTTTAGCCTCCTTTATAGATCCCAGAGCTTTCCAATGATTTCAGACTCCAGAGATGCTTTCATCAACTGAGGTGCAAAGTGATCCTCCAGGAGATGAGATGCGAGTGCTGTCATCCCCGGCTAGAAACTCACCTTCACGAGGGTTCAGCCGTCAGCCGCCTCCGACTGGCACTGAGCACCCAGTGCCCTTTTCCCATTTCAACCGATTGCACTTGGGTTGAGTTGGAACAAAACAGGCCGTGCTGTCAGGGTAAAGGTTTATGAGCAATTTAGCAATGCTGCTAGAACGTGTTTATTTTTGCTCCGTCGGTTTCTACAGTTACTACGTACTGACGAGTGTCCTCAGCGTTGTACGAGGCTCTCCTTTCTGTGCCTGGCATTTCCTGCCCAACAAGTCTACGCAGGGCTCTTATCGATAATCCCTCGCTGCGCTCAGTATTTGCTCGCAGGAGCTGCAGCAGGGATCGGCACTCAGTTTTCCCAGGCACCGTGCTCACAGGCAGCACCGGATCCCCCCCCCCCCCCTTTTTTTTGGATCAAACTGCAACAGGTGGGCACGGGAGATAAAGGGGGGAAGAGGAGAAGGAGGAAAAGTTAAAGGCTGAAGCCGACCTGCCTGGCATACTGATGAGCCACCTCGGTGCGCTGCCGGAGGATGATTTCCCCATCGCTCCTTACGGCGGCGAAAGCACGGCGCAGAGGAGCGCTGCGGGGAACAGCAGCCCAACAGCAGTGCCTCTGACTGAAAGGCAACATCGGGAAAATGCTGCAGAAGGAGACCAGCACACCTGGTCTATCGTGCTCCCCATCACCTCCAGCATCCTTGTGAAGGGACACGGGGACAGGAGCCCCCCTACCCCCCCCCCACCCCATTAGCCGAAGCCCCCTTCCCTGCCCCAGGGACAGCTTTTGCCTCCAGATCCCATTGCCCTCCCCCAGGCCTTGACAGCAAGCCACGATGTGCCTTAGGGACGTACTTTTAACACCTGAAGCCTCTCCTCTGGACTTTGCCTATTAGAGCCATAGTTGCAGCGACTGCAGAATTGCTCTCATTTTGTATTTCATTTTTTCAGTTAGATTAGTTCAGGGATCAGAAAATGAATGAGCTTAGCTCCAGTCCCACAAGCCTGCTTTTCCTCCAGGCAGCTTAACACACTGCTCTGCTTGCTAGACAAACATTTAATCACTGTCTGCACTCAGTATCCTCCACCATGCTGGGAGATGGGCTCTTGCCAGGTTCCTCCAACAGGCAGAGCAGCCACACACATATATTTATTTCCCTTGCAAGCTGCGGCCAACACACAAGGACAGACACAAAGAAAGGAAATCAGTTTTCTAAGAGAAATGCCTTGTAAATAAGATCATGCTAAAAGGGCTCTCTGGCTTCCAAAGCATCCTCAGTGTAGCTATAAAGCAGGAGCATATCCAATAACGTAACTCTCAGACAATTTACCCCAGGAAACAGGGGTAAAGGGAGACTCACCACCACCTGCTAACCAATACCAAACACCACGGTTCTGAGTGGAGGGTGACAGGAGTGATTTCAGTTTTATAAAGTTTGCTTTTTCATGAGAAGAGCAGACAACTCGTGCTACTCGATCCATCCCAAGTGAGACTAAGCTGCAGCCAGCTCCTCACCTATAAGTACCTGGCTGGGAAGAAGTGCCTGATAAAAGCCTTTAGCCTACCAGAAGGAGATGCAATGAGAGATACCAAGAGGAAAAAAAAAAAAAAAAAAAATGCTGAGCAAATTAAGGCAGCAAAGGTAACTTACTATTGAAGCAACTTGCTTGGGGACCTTGTGAATTCATTGTTGCTTGAAGTCAAGCCTGGGCACCTTTCCAAGAGCTACAGCTCAAAAAATAAATTACAGGTGTGACAGAGCTGATGTTCTGGAAGCACAGAGATATGATGAAGGCCAGGGAAACAGTCACATCAAGCAGAAGTCGTTACGAATAAATTGGTATTCTTTACCCAACAGGAACTGCTGAAGTGTGTGGGAAAGGGGAGAAAGGGGCAATTAAGGCAAGCTCCTGCCATTGCCTACATAGATGGTTTGTCCTCTGAGACACCACCTCCTGAAGAAAACAGCACCATTGGTTCAGAAGGCCCAATGAGGCCCTCAAGCTAAATACCAGGACTGCCAGACCCAGGGGAACCATCTCACCCAGCACAACGTGAGGGACACGTGAACACACACGTGCATGCTTTGTGGGAGGGCGTTTGGGGCTGCTGCTACCCCTGACAGCTGTGGAGGCCCACCTGAAGTCAGACACATGGAAATCACCACAGTAAATCAGAAAGCAGCTGCAGTTTTAAAACCCTTCCCTGGAGACACTCAGGAACATGGGACAGAGACACCAGAAAGACCTGGAGTCCCTGAGGAGCCACAGGAAAGCTGTGAGCACAGCCAGCTGGGGGTCGGGAAGGGGTCCCCGTGCAGCAGCTGTGGGGCAGATTCTGAGATGGATTAGGGCTATTAAAGCCTGAGTGGAAAAAGGTGGGATAATCCACACAAATCATCAGTATGGGCCTTGCTGGCCTTCAAAACCCGCATGAATTCATCCCACTTGATCATTTATCACTAGAGGTGTGGGTCCTTCATGCTTTCCAGCACAGATTATGCCTCCCCCTCAAATTACAGCCATCTAGATTTCTCTTCAGAGAAACCCCCCAAATAAATAAATCATCTGTGATTCATAATTTATTCAAGCGTTTCCCAAGCCGTTGGGCTACATATTACTTGGGCTGTCATCTGACAAGATTAATAGCTTTCAGGAGCCATTGGGAACACCTTTCCCAGCCTCTTCCCCTCAGAGCTTTACCAGTTCTGGCAAAACACATGCTGGAAGTGCCACCTGGCAATCCTGTACTGAACACAAACTGTCAAGGAACAGTTTGCGTGGAAAGACTTCCGAACTCAAAGTTTCACAGCAATAAAGGATGTGACACATCTGTCACTCAGCTCAGCTAACGATTAATTCCCTTCGCCACCTCATTTCCAGAACTTCCTTTGTCAAGAGCTAATTTCTGGCCCCATGGCAGCCCGGGCTGCAGCAGCACCTGTCCACCCTCTGTGGCCAGAAGCTGTCTCCCACAAAAGTCCTTCCTGATCCTTGCTCCTCTCTGCTCCCATGGAGTAACATACACCACGTGCATCCTTTCCACGTGCAAAGAACTCACACCACTTTCCTCCAACACCTCTCCATTCCTGCCATCACCCTCCTGAAACCTCAGCTTCACAACCAGACAAGAGATGGGTGCTTTAATTTAATTAATTAAGATACTTATTTCAGTATCTTTGAATGGCTGGAGGAATCTGGGCTTGCATCAAGCCTAGCACATGAAATACCTTTTTCTTGCTGGGGGGAGAAGAGGGAATGGGAGCACACATCCATGTCCCTTCCTCCCATAGGGTTTGTGATTTATTCCCAAGCTTCTGCTGCAGGTAATATTTAAGACAGCAGCTCACACTGCCCAGCTTCCAGCTACAAACATGTGGCTTCCAAAGACTTCTGCAAGCATTAATCAAGCACTTGAGGACACACAATTTTCACATACTAATTTACTTAAATGACATGTTGCTTTGTCTTCACAACTGAGACACCTAAACAGCTGAACAGAAATCACAAACTGAATCTCATAGGAATAATTAGTATATGAAAAATAAAACAGACCGAGCTAGAGCCACCCAGGCAAGCAGCCCTTGGGGTCCGTCAACAAAACAACTCATTTAGAAACAAAATAGTCACAGGCTAAAGAAATTTGGACAGCATTCTCCAAAGCTCCAGCTATATTAAGAAAACAACCCGCTATAAAGTTTATCATGAAAAATGGATCTTGTGACATGCAGCCAGAGCCAACCTGGAAAACAGGCCAAACTCTTCACTCAGGAACGGGCCTAGAGGTGGGACAGAGGCAGAGTGAACAGTTATCTGTTAACTGTAATCCTCAGCTATCTGAGGATTTTCTTCTGCGCTTTGTTTATCCCTGGTTAGGAGCTTCTAGAAAATCTGCTACAAACACCATCATTGCCAGTGCCGAGGGCAACACCCTTCTGGCAGCAGGAAACGTAGGCCTTCAGGAGCAGGCCTACATGGACGTCTCTCTCCAGGTGTTTCTAGCACCCACCCAAGGACTCACCCCTCCAGCCTGACATTCAAACACTCGACCTCAGCCTCTGCCGTGTTCCCCCAGCAGGGCCAGGCACAGAACCACATGCAGCTCCTCAGGTCAACCTCCTTCCCTCCAGCACTGAGTTTTCATAGGGCTTATTCTACACAAGTCAAAAGCCATCCTTTGCTACTAAGCATATGCTCCAAATCTCTTGTACGGCACTTCATTTGCATGTGCTGCCTAAAATGGCACTCTCAGTGCTTTTGGTAACCATGCATCACAGCTATCGGGAAACACTTTCTTCCTTACACACGTAATTGCTCCTCTACAACTGTGCGACATGACGTTTTTCCACCAACAGACTGGAAAACCAAGCCCTACCTGGGCATTATATTAGGACTTCTCTAACATCCATAGGAAGGACACATCCCAGTACTTCCAGTCTGCTTTCACACTGGCATTACCACTCTCTACCCTGTGTTCGCAGGTGAGTTAACAACATCAGCTTAGTTCTGGCAGAAATTAGCAGAAATTATAGTTTGCTCCTCCTCCACGAGCATGTTAATGACTCTCAGAAGTGCTGTCAGTCTCCCCAAGCGAACAGCAGTCGCTTGAAGCCTTTACTAGGTTCTGAATTTTTAAACAAAGGCTTATTCTCCTGAGTGTTTACGAGGCATTAAGTAAACATTAAACTCTTTAGCAAAGTGTAAAGACATTTAAAACCATCTCAATTACTCAGCTTTCATCTACACAGCACTGTGACCTCTCTGTCCCAGGAGGAAGGAAAAACCAGGATGAGTTACTAAATGAAAACAACAAATTCACCTTTGCAAGGAAAACAGAAACGACTCCACTACCTTCCAGGCAACCTTCAAATGTGAAAGCAGCAACAAAAATAGTATCAATGCTCTTTACCTCATTTTGCAGATTACTTTTTCTTTTCATATCAAAGCAAAACAAAAGCATTACAGAAAGAAAACTGGACCATGTGCAGGCTTGAAGGCACTGCCATCTTGGTAACATTGTCTCAAACCCTTGAGAATAAGCATTTTGATCCAGCTTTGATTTTTAGTTTGACCACAAAGTAAAAAGCAGGGTTTCTGAGCGCAACATACTCCCCTCCTCAAAGGCCTCAGAAAGGTTCCCCAGCCACCAAACACGAGCAGTTCAGAGGTGCCAGATGCTCTCCCTAGTTGATCAAGCATTGCTGAAATCTTGCTGCTTCTCACAGCGTGCCGATGCATTCCTCTGTTAGCAAGGCACATCCTTCCTTGTCAAGTTTCTGCTCAGCCCAAGACACTAATGAGAGACTGGCAGGTAATCACTTAAAACCACGTTTACTCTAAAGTTATGAAGTTATTTACTGTCCACCTGCTCCAACTCTTACTGCAGACTACAGAAAAGCACCTAAAAAGGCTTGAATCACGCTCTGTGCTATTTAATGCCTATAAGCAGCAGCATCCTAGTGTGGGGAGACTTCCAAATTTAAAGCATTAATATGGAATTACCTTGGGAAATGCAGCAGAAGTTAGGGGTCATGAATTAATTTATATAAAATTGTTTTCTTATTTTAAGAGATTTTCTGTGGATCCTGAGAGTCTGGCAGAAGAGGATAGAGTGAATTTCACATTACGGAGTCACTAGGCAGTGCACGTGTGAGGGCACTGAAGATACAAGGCAGTTCAAAGTTACTTATTATGCTTCTTTTTTCTTTACGCCAGATTCGGAACTGCAAATCTGGAGCCGTGGGCAGATCCCAGCACTCATTGCTAACACTGGACAGAAATAAAACAGGAGTTCCTCCTGGAGGAAGAGAAGCCATCCATCTGTGCCCTGGGCTAAAGGCAGTGTTTGTAAGAAATGGCCTTACCAGTTTATCTTCCTTATGTCCATATCACAACTCTCTCAAATTATTTTTCTGCTGCTAAATCCCCCTGTGGTTCTGGGTCACTCACTGAAAGTCAAACCAAGAGCCTGCTTGTGGTAGAGCACAGGCATGGGGATTGTTTGCTTCCAGAGTACGGCATCACTGCACCTAGGGCCTTGCGTGATTAATTGTGGGAAGTGGCATCTTTGTACAAACACTTTTAAAGGAGAATTTGATTAAACTTAAAAGGTATCTTCTAGGAATATTTGTACCAGAGAGCCTTGATCATGCAAGGAGGAGAGAGAACTAGCCATGCAACAAAAGGATATTAGCTTAAAGAAGAACATTTAATTAACTGCTTTCCCCCCCCCCCCTCGGTTACATTAATAACAGCATGACGAAGATACTTGGTTTGAATTTTTTATTTTTAAAAGGCAGAACATTAACAGCACAGCATACTGATCAGAGGTGTAAAGTTACTTTGACATCAGAAGAGCTGTCCCTAAAGTTGCATTGGAAAGGCCAAAAATTATATTAAATAGATAGGAATAAAGTTTTCAACATAAGTGAATTTTGGCAGTACTGACCTCAACTGTTTCTTCAAGAGAAACGGGACACAGGGCCCATAAGAACAGCAATTGGGTCCAATGATTTTTTTCTCCCAGTACAGGTATATTTCTAGAGTTCTTACGAGGTACCAAGTCGCAGGAAAGCCAGCTCTGTTATCAGAGGCATATTTCAGCAAGCAACTAAAATTTGGGACCCCCCTGAGGATGTTTGTTTAGAAACTGTAGACGTTTCTAGCTCTAGCCCAGACTTCCCACTCTATCTTGTGGCAGGACACAGATTTAATCCTCCTTCAGGAGGAAAGAACACAGGACAGGAGTACGGACCAATAAATTCAGTAGTGGTGGAGATGGACAAGCCTTTGGGACGTGCCAGGCTGCAGTTTGGGTAAGCTTGACGTCCATTAACTACTGAAATTAAAAGAAATAGATTCCTCCAAGCCAATCCTTCCTGTGATGGATCTATTTCATCTTATGCAAAGAAAGATGGAGAAGACAAATTAAATAAATAAATAAATAAAAACAACCACCGGCACAAACAGTACAAAACCCAAAGCATCAGAGATCTGTGGAAGCAGTCACAAGGCTTGCTGATGTTCCTGCGAACGCCCTTCCCAAGCCCTCCCTGCACCAGCCCGAGGCCCCAGAGCTGCTGCATCCCAATGGCAAGCAGCCCAGCTGCTGCAGGCTGCAGTCCAACGCAGAGCGAGGCAACCGGAGCAAGGCAAGGCTTCCCCAAAGCCATTCCTCCACCCAGAGCAGCAAGTACAAAATCCAGACCAGGGTGCCACTACAGAACTGCTTGGCCAAAGGCACCTTTCTCTTAGTCTCCCCATCCCCAAGGCATTTATCTCCATCCCATGGGCTGCATGCAGAGCACAGCCATGGACCCAGCAGTTCCCACAACAGGGAAAGGTTCCCAGTGGAGGCTTGCCTCCTGGAGCACCCTCACACCATAGGCTGTGGCCCTACCAACACTCACATCTCTGGTTCAACACCACTACTGTCCCACCAGAGGAAAACCAGCCATCAGAAAGGGTGGACCCAAATGGCAAAGGCAGCTTGCCCAGTGCTCTTCTGTACCTAGGAGCATAGAGTTGAGAAGAGACTTCTGCAAAGCACAGCCCAGCTCAGTAAACACGGCACCTCCTTCACATGCTCGCTGAACTGAGCATTGGTGGAGAGATTTGAACCCCAATCACAAAAAATCACCTCACCATGGTTACAAGCAGACTAAAATCCCCCATAGTTTTCCTCCCACCAAGGCTGCCTGCCTTAAGTGGTGACCTCAGGGGTGCCATTTCCAGGGAGCGGGCACAATCCCCAGCCCTCGTCCCACCCGCCTGAGCAAAGCAAACCCACGCACTGCCGCCGCTTCTTGCTGTTCAGGCCGATCCATCTTCAAGAGGATGAACCCAGATCACACACAATACACCAGAGCAGCTTTTCAAACCATTCATACTACAGCACTAACATTTCATCTAGCTGGAAATACAACGCGTAACGCTGCCACGCAGGGGTCTTCGTCGCATCGCTGTCCCTCCTGGGGTTAGCGCTTGCCACAGCACTACCGCGGCTTGTACCCAGCTTCCACATCTGAGGCAGAGCCCTAGGCTCTGTGTAATCAAAGGAGAGAAATGAGCACTTTCAGGGTGTAGTACATTAGATCAGTTTTCAACATATAATTTAGGATTAAATTAATTACACCCTCGGAAAGCTTATTTCTCTCTCAGGGATTCTGGGCAACCAGCTCAGGCAGCGATAACCATACCCGCTGCTGAATCCCACACCTCGTGCCTGACTAGTCTGGCACAAGTCTTTCTCTGCCAAACCCACTGTGTACACTCTTCTATTTTATTAATCCTCCTTAGTCTCCTTTCAACCAGGAGATATTCTAAACCTTGCACACACAAGGTAATATCGGGAAGTCTGCAGCTGCCTGGATCTTCTATTCATCTTTTTCTTTTAGATATCAGCACACTCTTATCAGTTGTACAGTATCAGCCTCCGTTCTAAAAGCTTATTCAGGTCTGCACATGCTAGGTTTCAGACACATTATATCTGCTCCCCAAAAGCGTGCAGATGCACAGAAGTTTCCCCCAGTTCCCATGTGTGTGTTTCATTTCCATTATCTCACACCTCCTCTTCCAGACTGCCTTAGAGAAAACTACAGCAAATCGTCCAACTGAAATTCAAGTAGATCACTGCCTCTCCCTCAGTCATCACCAGCAGAAAACAAACACCAGTCAGCATGACATTTGTCAGTTGTCTTCTTACTGCCATTGCCTGATCTTCACAGTGTAAACTTCTTGGTTGAGCAATCTTTCCAGTCCTTGCTCTCTGTTGCCATATTTTAGGCTGTGTTATGCAAACTTCCAAGCAAATTTTCTCTGTTTGAGTAGGGGAAAATTCTGGGTAATTTCTCCATTTTTGATGAAAGTTCAGACCTCCTGCACATTACTGTCCTCAAGACTTTCCCTTCTCAGTGACTTCAGATACTACTTCCCTTAATATTTTATAGCAATTCCCTCCCCTTTTCAGCAAAGGATTCTCTTACCTCTGTCAGCACACCTTTGTTGGTTCTTTTTTTTTTTTAAAGTACACATTGTTTACTATTTATTAAAAGGAAGACCAGAAGTTGCATTTCTTTCTGGCTCAAAGAATTTGGTAGATGAGCCAGAGCAGGAGATGACGTTTGGCACCCAGTTTTCTCTCTAACATCATGCTCAATCTTACACACTTGAAGTTAGCGTATGGAATGAAAACCATGCTTATACTGTTTTATTTCCAAAAGCTGGCATTCGGGCATTAGATCAAGATCTCAGCACACAACAGCACCATCAGTGCACTCTTCAAGTTCAGCCTCTCCAGCTTATATATACCTTGTGTGGCAGCCCTGGTGCTATGGGAGAAAGCTCTTGGTGCTGCTCACACTCACAGCTTGCAGAGATGGGAATGGCCTGGAGGACACGCGCATGTGCTTTGAAAACTGAGGTTTGCCCATATACCTATATTGCCCTTCTCATTTGGGGTCTACCTCAATTAAATTTAGACCCTCAAGTCTAAACCTAACTGATGAAGTGCTGACGCCTTAAGACTTCAACAGTGGAAGCTTAGATACTTATTTGTATAGGAAACGGGCTACCAGCAGTACTAAAACCAGCAGTTTTAATTCCATTCATCATTAACTCAACACTGCCTCTCCATTTACAAATACATCCCATCACTAGGAAGAAATGTTGCACCTACGCTCTCAAAAATGGGAGCACCACCATTGCTTAACCTTTGCTTCCCAGACTCTTCAGGAGACTCCTCAGGTACACGTTTGGGCACAGGAGCCTCAAGCTTCTTCCCTCCTTACACTTAAAAAGTTCTTTTGCTTCACTTGCTTTTGCTTGGGGCCTGGGGGGGAGAATGTGGCGGCAGGAAGAGAGGGCTGGTTTTGGAGATTAAGGGCAAAAGATCCAAGCCCAACAGCTCTGCTAAAGAAGCTGATTACTCGATTACTCCCTTACTCTCCTGGTACTGCAGTCTCTACCACCAGGAAAATTACAAAGATTTTTTGCAGTAAAACACCCCCAAAAAACACTCTCTATGCTTCCCTGCCCTCACAGTTTTTCAGTATATGAGGGCATGACTAATTGCTGCCCTCCATACATTACTAGCACTGGAAAGCACCACAGTAACTTGCTGTATTAGTTCTGCTGATTTAACGCATGCAAGCAAACCATTTACCACATACCAATACCCAAAAAGCTCATAGAGCACTGCTGGCAACCTACCTTGAATGCAACAGGACAACACAAAGCAGTTTCCTTTAACTGCCCTATAGTGTCCTGTCTGTGCTTCTGCACGCAGTGCTTTGTTGCATCCAGCATGGGAAGACAGCAAATGTTACCTCGGAAAATCCCAAGCTTCAACCCCAGTGCAAAGTTTCCTGCCATTTGGAGCACACGGGGTAGCGACATCCACACACTGCTAGGCTTGTAGGGTACAGTTCCATTTTTGCCATGTATTTTAAACGCATTTCTTTCATTGCAGCCAAAGATGGCAATTTGTTAAGTTGTATAGCCGGGTGGCTAGCCCTCAGTACGCTGCAGACAGCAGTCTGTGCTCACTACGGCAGTGACGGGCAGGCAGGTCGTCTCCAGCCATACCCTACGGGCCAGGCTCTGGCTCTGGGCTGGAAGCGCCAAGCCAGGACCGGTTCCAGCACTCCCCAAACTCCGGAGCTGCCTTGCAGCAGCGCTGTCAGCACGGCCCGGGGAAGGAATATGCCGTATGGGCAGAAAAGGAGCAGCACAGGTCTCTCCAGGGCCACCGGCGTGACCAGCGCGTGCCCTCGGGCAGCAGAGAGCTCTAGGCACCCTGGCCCTACGAAGGTCTGAGAGAGTTTCCCAAAGCTGGGGCTCTGCAGCAACAGGCAGCCGCTGCTCCAACAACGCCGTGCCCACCGTGCGATACAGAAGGGGCAAGCCCCCCGCTGGTGGCTCTCGTGACCAAAATTTGAGAGGTAGGTGATCAATCACATTTCAGAGCAGTATTTTACATCAATAATGTTTTACTACATATTTTATTACATCAATGGCTTGAAAAAATTTTATTTGATGTCAGCAAACATTGGAAATCATAGAAAAATGAATTATGTAGAATTTCACAAAGGAATTTACCCCACTATAATTCCTCATACAGTAAAATAATTCAAAACCAAATGTTACTTTTCAGTGGCTAAGCAGTTTTATAATGCTATGAACATTCATCACAGTAAGTGTGCTGAATAATAGAAAACAGGCAAAAAAGACATTTAAAATATTACTTACAACAGCATTATTACAACATACTTTCTTTAAAATCCCAACGAGTATTTTATCACTTCAAAAGCTATACAGCATTTCCATTATATTTGCAAACTTAACCTTATACATCTTTTAAAATCTTGAAAAAACTTCTTTTAAGCAATCTATAAGCAGTTAACAAAATTGATAAAATCTACATAATGGAATACTATACACTCCAGTATAAATTTTATTTTAGGAGAATATGAATGTAAACACTCATTATTATACAACATGCATAGACTATACTGACCTTCCATCTTCTGAACTGTAACTTTCACTGCAATTGTGCTTTACTATCAACAGGAAAAGCTGCATTAATCCAGGGAGTGGCAGAAAGTATTTGCTTCAGGGGCATTGCACAAGATCACTAGATTTTGACTTGCTGAAGACAAGCTGGAGCTCATAAAATGATTTTATTTATATTTTTTTAAAGAGTAAGTATCAGGCCATTCATCATTGAATGGGGTATGCATAATTTTATACAGATCTGAAAAAACGCGTAATCAGAAAAAAAATCTCTTAGGACATTTTTGCGCTTCACTGACTTGGGGATTTATGTTCACAAACCCAGTGATCAAGTTAGTGTAATGCACTGTTTGGCTCATATTTGGTGTGCAAGAATACCAACAGCATTTTAGCGATTTAGATAATAATAACTGAAATTTAAAGTGACAATGAGCATATTTTAATACATAATGTTTCAGATGTCTTTGTACAGGAAAGAAAAATGTTTGTCAGGACATTGCTTTAAGAGATTAAGAGTTTTACTCTTACTGTAACTATTAAAAAAGTGTTCTAGTGAATATTTATGGGGTCTTCCTGGTTGCAAACTTGTAAAAATATATTACGATTTTGTTATCCCCATTGGTATTAAATATATCAAGACAACCATTGTGGCTGCACTACCAGTTATGGCTACTATGGTCTTAAGCATCTGATTGTACATTGTTGCTATATTGTTAAGCACAACTGAGGCATGTATTTTTTTTCCCTTGGTTATAAGATTATATTACAAAAGTTGATCACTGTTTCAAACCAGTTAAACACGAATATTCAAGTAACAAGGTTGTTTTAATGGATAAGCGAAAAAAGAAGTTACCTAGCACTTTACACAACTACATAAAAATTAAATAGAACAAATGAAATTTGTTTATGCATATGCAATACACTTTTATATCTTTAAGATTTCTAAAAACTAAAACTTAAACTATCATTTTCTTTAACGATACCATATTTTGCACAATAACTTATACTTAGGAGAAATAATTTCCCATTTTCCACAAAATATATATAATTATGACATTCACATTGATAGTTTAAGAAACAAAATTTAAGTGAATATTCTATCTTACGCAGTTATCTTTGTGGACCCTTCTAATCAGAATGCAACCAGTTGATGTATCTAATGCTTGATCCATTTATAAAAGAAAGAGAGGGTCTTCACCTAAACAAGACCAAACCATTTAAACTTTCAAAAGCTAAGATGATTTCATCGCATTTAAAAACATAGTTAAAGAGAATGTAAAAAACTAAACGTTTAAAATACAGTGCTATTATATTGTATGTATCGACTACAATAAGATAGCTGTCAACTGAGAAGTAATTTAACAACTTTTTTCTTCCTAATATCATGAATTATACATGTTTCCCCCTACCCCTTGGGGATGAAGCCAAAACACAACTTTTCTGATCGTAAGATGGACAGATTTGAGGGCAAAAACCGATGAGAAGTCCTCACAGGTAACTAACTCGCCAGCAGAAGCCCTACGTGAAGAATTTCACCTGCTGGGACTCAGGTTTACGCACTCCTCTCCCACTGGCGTGGACCTACCAGCGAGAAGTTTAATGCTGGAATATTTCTAATGAGCGGCATTTCTTTCCACCAGAACTACCAGCTGAATTCGCAGTGCTATTTGCCCAGCTTTAATCCCGATTCACACTGGCTAATGATTAGTGTCCTCTCCCACAGGAGGCTCCCAACTCCAACTGGTGCAGGGCTGAAGGAACGCATGCAGGTCCACCCTCAGAGCTGCCATGTCACACAGACAGCTATAGAGATGCTGCCACAAACTTGGGTCACCGTAAGTGACTACAGGTCTCCAACGGAGGACAGGGAATAGCTCCCTTCCATCCCCTCATCACCTCAAAGGATCTCTCTGGAGCTACCAGAATGAAGCTGCTCAGAAATAGCTGCAGGAGCGGCTGAAATAGGCCCCTTCTGGGCTGAACACTGTAGCTTGCCCTAAGAAATGCTCATCTGCTCCTTCGCCTGTGCGTCACAGCTTGATTTCTGATGCTGAATCACCTTCCCCACACAAGGTCCGAGGAAGATGTAACCTTGGCAGTAACTGAGGGAAGCTCCCCTGCCTTTTCTTGGGTTGTGTCCACACAGACGGAGGTGCTGTCACAGCTCTCTGACATTAACCTAGTTGGTTTAGGGTCAGAGGACGGAGCCACCATGGCATACACCACAGCACGGCCCAGCAGCTCAAACATCAGCACCAAGTTCTGAGCCAGCCCCCGATGCAGCACCTCAGCTGCGGGTCAGGACGCGGGCTAGCTCATATCAGGTTGTGTTAAAAGAGGCTGGTGCTTCACGCTGCTGTGTGCCACCCTGGCTCGAATCCTCTGTCGAGGAAGAGGTGCAAAAAAGGTCCTTTTTCCATCTGCAAAGACACCCATTGGTTTCTTACCACATCATTAAATTAACCATTTTTAAATGCTTTGTGACTAGTGTTATCTTGCAGCTTCCCATCAGGAGAAGAGTAATACTGCTGCTTCTAGCTTCTCTAAATACTGTCTGCTCAGCAGTCAACCACCCTGTTCAAGGTGCAAAGTCCTAACGCAGGACTTCCAAGAACAGCTCCAGTTCAAGCCAGCTGGACAGGCCACAGAACAGATCTGAGCAGAGGGCTGGGGATCTGAAAGCTGCATGCACCAAGTATTTGGAAAAGCACCTCTTAGATTTTAAATTGCATATTTTGGTTCAGAACATGAAAGCAATGTGTGCTTCAGAGGGGTTTAAATGGCCAATGAAATTAACCCGGTTCTTCTCCATTGAACTTCCAAGAGACCAAAAACTACTTTAAGGTTGAATTTCATGCTCCAACCCTTGCCCAGATTTCCACTGGGAGAAGTAGTTTGATGTCTTTGGCTAACAGCGCTCTGAAGAGGAATGAGACACTGGGACAGAAAGTGACCTATGGTAGCCAAATGTAAAAAGGCACATATTCCAAAAAGGAGAGGCACCAGAGAAAGTTGCTTTGACTTAATCCCACAGAGGATCAGGAAAAAGAAAGTTGTGTAGCACTCATTTAACAAGTTACAATGCAAATGCTGAATGCCAGGGGTTAAATAGCATATCAAACAGTTTCAGGTTACGTATTCCCTTTTGCACTAAATAAAAGCCATTAAAATATAAAGGAATAAAAATGCTCAATTAGGGAGCTTTCTATGAAGCAAGAACACACAAATACAGTGGAAAGAATTGCACAAACCAGAAGTGTAATGAGTTACATTTACAACCTTGGACTGACCAAACCTTAGCAATAGAATTTCCTATCGCTTTGCGTTGTTCAAGATCGCATGTTAACATGCCCTGTCATTTCAGAACAAACCTGACACCACTGGCATGTGCGCAGGCCTCTCCTTTATAGAAAGCTCACTAACAATAGTGTCATCTTAAGAATACACAGGAAGCGGAGACCACAAGGCCATGCAGCAGTACGTACTCATACCCTACGGACCAAGTATTATAAGAACTCCTAACATGTAGAGTTACTGTGGGGCCTGCTCAGGAGCTCCTGGTTTTGCAGGTTGGTCAAAATTACAGACAGGTGTTACTGGTTCTAGAAATCCTCATGCTTAAGCAGGACGTTGATGAAATGGAGAGCTGAGCTACCTGGGTGCTTTTGAAAGAAAGTGGAGGCAGTATGGAGGAATGAGGGGAGATTAAGGCAGATGTAGCACAGGACTGGAAGCGTTTGCCTTTTTTTGGTAATAGCTGCTTGTCCACAGATATGATGCAGATGGCTGTCTGAGGTTTGCTAATACCTGATATCCTGGATAACACAGTAGTCAACACAAATTGTTCTAGGCTACAGCACCTTCTCACGAAGCAGATGCATATCTGACATCAAGAACAGAAGTAGCCTGGAAGGAAGAGGGAGGGGAAAAAAAGAAAACATTTAGTTTTAAAAAATGAATACACACAGGCTTTCTTGCATCTCCAAACTTTACCCCAGATTCAAGTTACTGAAAGTAACAAGACAGCCAAACCCTGGCTTATGGGGAGAATCACAGTAGCTTCCCTTATTCTGAGCCACACCAGATTTTGTTGGTAGAACAAGAATTAAGACCAGAGTTGAGGCTGCTTTATAATCATCAATCTCACCTAAGTGCTTCAAAGGTCTGGGGAGGAGGTGATGACAGGGGGACTTGCCATGAAAACACACTGAATGGGAAAGCCCAGAGAAGTCAAAGGGCTAATGAGGCTTTTGTTAAGCTGCTGGCCAGGCAGAAAAGGCAAGCCACAGGAGAGAGCACCTGAGGGACTGCTTTCAAGAGCAGGCTGCAGCTGTACCAAACTGCTCAGTAGGAACCAGGAACATCCCTCCTAGCCCAGAGAGATCACTTACATGATAATCCAGGTCCCATTTCTCTTTGCCCCTAGAAACACCCATACCCCCATTACCCAGCTCCTTGCAGCACCATCCTTATGGTACCTCTGAAGACAGGAGCTCCACATTCAAAGACACTCAGAGGCAATATTTATGTCTGAGTTACTCAGAGAACTTGCTAGACATCAGATCTCCATTGTGGGACAACCTTGTGCCCATTCCTCTTGCATCATTGTAAAAAGGTGCAGGCTGGGGTAGCTGAAATCCCCACCATGCTGCCAGCACCTTCTTCCTCCCAGCCATGACACATCAGTTCCTACTGTCCTGCATCAAGAACCAAAAGCCACGTGGTGCTAGCGTAAGGCATAGGCAGCGTGTCACGGCTGGCAACTCACTGCCTGGCTCCCCCCAGCATCAGCCTGGTGCAGACAAGCTCTGTCCTCACCCCTTAGTGCTTGGCCCCAGCCCGGGCACTTTCCCTCACTAGTCTGGGGACCAGGACTCCTATTCCACCAGTTGTTTCACCAGGCCTTGCTGTTATTTGAGGTTAAGGTTGCATTTAAAACCAAACAATCTCTGAGGGCTCAGAGAAGAAAAGTTCTGCACTTGTGCTGGTCACAGGAAAAGGCAGTGACACCAGCCGCCTTTTTTTCAGACAGCTGTGTACAAGAGTACAACTACTTCTTTGCCCCACCTCCCAGCTCCATAGGAATACGACAATTTCACTCACAACCTAAGAATGCAAGCTTTTTGAGTTCGGTTTTGTTCATCTGTCATACCTTTGGACCTAGTCCCCAAGTATAAGTAGCTTCAGAGAACACATTACTGGGATTTGTGAAGCAATCAAGTTCTGCTCTTTGAACGTCTGAACAACAGGCAACGTACAAGTGAACCAACCATAAGCAAGGCAACTTAGAAAAACATGCAGCACATGGAGAAGTCTTTAGTCCATGCACAACAGACCAAAATTCACCTTACACTGTTAACTGCATTTGCATTTGAGAAGATGCAGCTTTTGTGTTAAGCTGTCATGTAAAATTAGCCACAAAGGAGCCCTGTATCTGACATTTCTACATACAAACCTCTAGTGGGGTTTTTCTTTTGAAAGAAAGTGTTAATAACACATTTTTATAACGAACTTTCATATTTCAATACTCTGTAGTCTCTTGGTTAACTTTAAGCACATGCTGCCTTTGAAGAAGTGTTATCTTGGTGAGCTTCTATCAAGGAGAGCAAGAAAAAGATTGTTTCTAGAGAATGTGTCTTCACAGAAACTGCTGTAAATTCAAGGAAATTTTGCCTCTAGGTAATTCCAGAGCAAATAGTATCACACACTTCCCTTGTTTATAGCTTTCTTCCCTTCCCTCAAGTGAAACCACTCCATGATGAAAATGAAAGAAAGAGCTTTGCCTCGGAAGACTGTAAGGTCTCACAAAGCCAAACCTTGAACAGCTCAGAGAACTGAGTGCAGGGAAAACATCCAAATGATATAAATACCTATCAGGTTTCAGCAGTAATCATTAAATCGTCCACGTGCTGCTGAGATACCAATATCATCAGAGGGTTGTAAAATTAAGTGTTCTCTTTCCACTTTTATAGATGTCTAGAATTCCCCAAAACAATACTGGGACTGGAATATCCAGACACAGTGAAATATGCTCAGATATATTTTATTTAGTTTAGAAGTAAAAACTGACTGACTGAAGATACACGTGCACACATACACACTTTTAAATATATATATTATATATTAAATATGAAATATTTAATATATATATATATGTGAAATATATAATATTATATATATGAACTGAGCTCAGATTGGGAACTTCACATGACTTAAGTGTGATTTACCTCATCTTCCTCTTCGGACATTTTAGTGGAATTATCGGGGGATTTTACAGGCTTCTGGCTATTGGTTCCATTTGTCTCCTCTTTGCCGTGCTCTGCCTCCCACTCCTGTAGAACTTCATCTATGTTGAAACGACGTCGGTAATTTACAAAAAAGTTTTTCACTTGCACCACAGATTTGTTTCCAATCACATCAGAGATTGCCTGAAAGTCTCGGCCATATTTCCTGATTGCTAAAAGCAACAAGAAAAACAAAAGTAAAGTGTTATTTCCACAAAGACCACAAATTAGGCTCAAGTCACAGCATGAGGATCCAAAGCTGAACTTCTGTCCAGGTTTCAAGCCCTTCTCTGATTAAACCAGCATGAAAAAATCTAAATTCTCCATGAGATAAAATTAAGACTAGCCCTAGAGAAGAAAAGGAAATGCAGGTGTAGCAAACATGAGCAGAACGAAATCTAGAAGACCTGTGTAAATATGCCTGTATTGCTTGAGAAGTTGGACAAGCAAATAGCAAAGCAGTCTCCCCAGTGGAGTTTCACTTTCAGAAAGCTTGGACAAGAAGAGATCATGTGCAAGTACTCATATGGTACAATTTACATTGCTGCGGGAGGGTTTGAGAATTGTTTCCTTGTTCAGATCTGTTCTTTAAGCATTAGTAAACAGCAACATCAAAACCCTTCATTAGTCACTGAAGTGAAACACAGCTCTGAAATGTAATAGAGTTTTGATCATAACCTCCTGAAGTACAAACAGACTTGTAGTGCCATACCTTGCACAGCAAGAAGCTGCTCATCTGTGGTCCAGCGTGCATTAAATTTCTGAACAACCTAGAGGTCAAAAAAATTTGGTAACTACCATTAACATATGCAACAGCTTTCACTTGTACCCAAGTTCAAAGAAAGCTCACAAAACCACGAGTAATTAACTGTTAGTCATGCTATCATTCGTTTTAGTAGCAAGATGTTTTCAAAAAGAACTGCGTGTGGCACCCATTCAGTTAACTGTGACACACACAGAGCCTGGGCAATACAGAAAGAGAGGGAATGGTCTGAGCAGATAACCAAGGGCCACAAACTCTTCAGAAGCACCTACTTGTCTTTATCACAGACACCTTCTGTAATCTGGTCAAATTATTTCCAGCATGAGGTGCCAGAGCTGGAAGAACAACAACAGAAGCACCGAGTGCCAAGAGAAGGACAGGCCATTAACATCTCTCCACGTTTCTCAGTATCTAGAACAACCACCTCTCACAGGGGCATATGGACACAACGCTGAAAAACATGGTATATCTGGGATACCAGTGCTTCTGCTAGAAACCATTTTCACATGTTAAGCTGCCTTTAAAAAAAAAACAAAAAACTTTATTCTTGCCTCCCATCCCCATTATGCAACAACAGTGAACATGGTAATAGTCTTGATTCATACTGACAACTAATACAGCATCAGCCCTAGTCTACTGGGAAGATCAATAGCCATGGTATGTGAATACAGATTAGCTTTTATCCCCACAACAAACAAGGGTCAGAAAACGATCCTACCTCTGGAAGTCTGTATTGTTCTATCCCACCTTCAAGTTTTTCTTTGAGAGCACTGTTTGTCTGTTTAATATTCTGAATCTGAAAAGAAAGTGTCATCCCTTTAACAAGGATAGAGACCTTTGACAAACCTTCTTCCAGCAGCCCTAGTAGAAAACGTACAAGTTCAGCATCCCACTTCTCCTCAGCATTTTTCTTTTACAAAAAATTTTATTGTATTGGAATAAAGGAACGTAGGAGCAACTGGCACATTGGGAGGCCCCCTTTATTCTATCCTATCTGCAACTTATTTGGAGCAAGAACTGCTCCAACTTCCAGGTCTGTAGAAAGCCCAGTATAAAACGAAAGCCCTGTTCACAGCGAGTAATGAATCAAAGGCTGCTAGAGAGCTCTGCTTCTCCCACAGTGCCAAGAAGGCTTCAGGCCAAAATACCAATTCTATTAAGTTTAATAAAGAGCTTGAGCCAGATCTCTGCTTTAAAAAATACTGAAAATGTTCTCATCTAGGAAACAGAGTCATGTAGCAAACCTGTCTTTACTAATAGATATTTGAAAAACATTTGTCTGTAACATTTATCTATAACCACTTAAAAGGGAGACCCATCAGAGAAACAAAAGGTACAAAAAGTTTGTAAGATGCCTTTATAGGAAAGAAGAAAAAAATGCCTGGCTGTTCCATAAGTACCATAGGAAAAGGTGAAGGAAATTGCAGATTGAAATCAGAAACTCCTGAATCCAGTGGTACCTGACGGAAATTAATAGTTAAAATACAAGGAACTCTGAACTGCAAGAAACTCAGAGCCAACAAAACTTCCTTCAGGTCAGTGCTGTGGATTTTCCTTCCCTTGCTTCACTTTAGGTACAAAGCATGCTGCCCACAGAACTAAAGCATAAAAGAAGAAAGCACAGGGCTGCATTAATTTATAGCACAAGGCTAGCAGCTTGTCAATTAAGCCACATAATGATGTGCATCATCACCATCTAGCTACAAGTTCCTGGGAATTTTGCAGACGTGACAGACTGCCACCAAAAAGAACAGTTATTCTCTCATCCATACCTGTCGCTTGATTGAGACTAATTCCATATCCAGTTGTCTGAGTACAGTGGTAGCAGCTGTCGCATTGGCAGAAACAGCCTCCACATCTTCTTGAGAGAGGAACATTCCTTTGGGAGGTTTCCTCTTTGCTCTGTTCTTGGCCTGTGTACTGTGCTTCTCCTTCTTCACCTGAGGAATGGTTTCAGCAGGTGGCACCTGAGAAATAGCAGCCATTTTACAAAACACAATGCAATGTTTTAAGTGACCAGAGAAACTTTAAGACAAGCTGTGGAGGCTGTTTTCAAGAGCCCTAAAGTGATCACAAAATCCGATTCTAGATTCCTCAGTCATTTTTCAAACCAGGATTTATGCTCTCAGATTATAGCCAGGTGTTTTAGTTGTTTATTTTCAGTCATCCTCTAAGCTTGGAGAATGAAAAGAACTGGCTTGCAATCAGGAATAATTTTTTGTGCTTTAAAGCAGCATGTCATGCACACGCTTTTATACAAATCTGTCTTTTCTCCTAGGCAGCTTTCAACATTCCCAGGACATACTTGTTGCCTCCTTTGCCCATTCTTGTTTTGGGAACAGATGCCTAATTTTCAGTCAGTTAAATATGGTTATTTGCCAACACTCCAAAACCTCTCTTCCTGCTTTCAACATCAGGTCTCAACAAATCAGTTTAACTGAGCACCAGAAGAAAAAGTGGAGTTTGGAGACAGAAGAACACAGCTAGAAGAGTTTACAGAGATTTGTTTTTCTGCACGTCAGACAAAAAGGGATAAACCAAACTTATTCAAAGGCTAAGGATGAAGGAGCAAGGTGACTACAAAGCAACTCTTCGATCATTATACAGTTTCTTGGAAGCTAAGTTTTCCTGCATAGCACTGATATATATAACTGTTCCATTAAACTGATGCAGTTTGACCACAAAATTTGAATCACTTTTGGAAAAGGGAATATTTCACACACCACTAATTTTTATGCCGTCTGTCTAAAGCAAAGAATTAGGCACACATCGCTAACAGGTATGCTAGCTATGATGCTGTACCACAGGCCCTTTCAAGAGCACATTTGATTCTCTAATACCAAAACCACCTCTTCCAGAAGTTACCTTCAATAAGCAACACATACCCAAGATTTATTATCCCATGGCTGGAATATTGCCCAGAACACAGAACAGAATAAGTGGTTGGGGAGAGAAAGGAGGGAGGGGAGGCTGCACTCTGAAGTCCTCTACTTGATCACTGCCAGCTTTAAAACATTGGCTTCACTTCGCACTATTGTTCCCCTCCTAATTTGCAGCTACATGCAGTTTCTGCCCAGTCTGCGGCATTTGCTCATTAGCAAGCATTAAAACCCACATGAAGTTGCACAAAGCTCCATGTAAGCACTTGGCTCTGCCTCCCAGAAACTGGAGAAGCCCAGTGCAGCTGCCGGCAGATAAAAGCTTGCACCCTCTCCACAGGCTCAATGGCCAGAGCCGCACTGGAGCAGTAAAGTGGACAATTGGCTCTTCTCAACTTTTTTCTTGCCTCTTCCAGGACAAAGAACTCCATGAGACACAATGCTGAAGGCAAGCCCAGGAGCAAGGAATAACTGCTGTTTTTTGCAGGACAGATAACAGATTTTATTTTTTTCAGTAGAGAATGAGGAGCAGGAGAAACTGGGCTGGCTGAGCTACAAACAAGTGAGGTAAGCTCTGCACTCTGCTTCAGAAGCAAGCACTTTGATGACTGAGCCAGGTAAATTATTCAGCATGGTTAGATGTTTCAGATCTATTCATATTTCATCTGCATACAGACTTTCACAGGATCATGCAGTAATGCCTCGCAACAAGTTCAAGCTGCAGGGTGACCAACAGGCAGTACCTGCAGTGCAAATATCCCCAAAGCCTCAAGCATAAGTAAAAATGGAAGCAAGTTTCAAATGATTGTTTTACACAGTTCAAAGAATGTGAAGCTCTTCTGTGCTGTGGACAAGAATCCAGATCTCCAGCAGAATGGTTTTTGACAGCTCCAAATGTTTCTAAGCCCCAGTGATATTGCACAGGCTGTGGAAATTCAAAAATCTACCCTATCTTGGAAACTTGCTTTCCTGGCCACACATTCCTGTAGAATTAGATCAGCTCATGAAAAACAGAGCTGAAATGCAGGGATTTAGTAGTGCTCCTCTATGTATTCAGATAGTGCCACTGCTATCCAGAACACTTCAGTGATACAGTCCCGCTTAATATAAACAAGGTTTCCTGAGATTTCGTGGTTTAAAAACAAAGACCAAGCTCAATCCATGTAAGAGCATGGGCTGAAACAAGAGGCATTTCCAGGAATTGCCTCAGGAAGAGGGATGTTAAGCAGCTCTTATGGAGTCAGTATCTGAGGAAACCTCAACAGTTGCACCAGCACTGAAAGTGCTAAGTAAAGGGAAGATTCCCGCTCCAATGATCCCCAAAAGAGGAAACACAGATGAGAGATTTCAGATACTCTGAGAAATCCCAGTATTACTCGACAACTCATACAGTAACTGACACATCTTAGAGCTGGAAAAAACATCTCTGTGGGGTTGGGACAGGGAGGTTATTTACAGTAAAAGTCCTGGGCTAATGGTGCATCGCTGACCAAGTGGTTGAAACAACCACAACCGTCAGGAACAGACCCCCCTTCCTGGATACCTGCTCTCCTGCGGCATTTTCAATCAGCCCCAGGCTCAAGTACTGCAAAATCAAATTAACTCTGAGCAGGCTAAGCAGGTTGTCAGCTTCATTTTGCCCAGCAGAACAATCACTGTCCAGAAGAGCCCCCAGAAGGCCGCCTGCTGTTGCGTGGCTGCACGCGCTCGGCAAGTTCAGGTGGCCTTTCGGATGGGTGAGAGCCTGCCATGCCCTGTTCTAGTACAAAAGGGAGGACAGTCACCTCCCATGCAAGGCTTTCTGGAAAAAAAAAAAAAAGGGAAAAAAGAAAAAAAAGGATGTATTGATGGTAGCTGTCTGCCATCTGCTCCCTTTCGGCCTTAAAATAGAGGCAGCTAAGCTGGCAAAGAACTACTGTTCCCTCTGCACCGAGTTCACAGCACGCCAGCATGGCAGGGAAGGAAGCGGTAATAAAAGGGATTGAAAGGTCTCTTTATGGATGCAAGCTTTCAGAGAACTTAGGGAGAAATCCTAACTTAATTTGTTTTTATTAAAAAATGGGAAATTAGATGATAGTATTGATTATTCACAAGATATACTAGGCAGCTGCAGCATGCAGCTGCAGCTTAGCCAAGCGAGAATCCTTCACGTCTGGGTGTCACTGAGGCTTTCAAGAACTCAGCTTGTTGTGAGAGTGTATGTGAGTGGCTTGACATGCACCCTGCTCCTAGGAAGTCACTGGAGATGCTGGCTTCTTCAGTGAAAGTAACAGCTAGGCTTTTCTGGGAAGTCTACAGAGAACACTCTGGCATGGGTGGAGAACAGACCAGAATTCTTTGATTTTTTTTTCAGTTATTTCCCCTCAAAATAATTTATTAGAGGAATTAATCTCACTGACAGCAACTGACAAAAAATGCTCTAGGCCCTTGCTTTTGCCTGTTGTGCAATCAGTTTTAAATAATTCTTGTGTTTTCTCCTATATATAGCCTTTTAAAAAAATTAAAAATACAATCAGATGATGATGACTGTCGTCCCTGAGAGAAAGCAGGCTGTGAGAAATCAGGAGAGGGAGCTACTTCAAGGAGAGAAGGCCTTAGGGTAAACATCTTCCCGTACCGCGCACATACAACCCATCCTGCTGCTGAATTGCAAGATTCTTGTTTAGTAACAGATAATCAGACAAGTTCCACACATGAAAATAAAAGTTTACACTTTCCAGTTAGGCATCACAGGTGATTTAATGGTTTTCAGAAACGTCTGTTATATTTGTGTGGCTCTAGTTCCATCCAGAACTGTATGCCAATTTAAAATGAAGAACTTGCACCTCACTTCAAATATTACGCTTTAAATAGGTAAAACATTCTGCACATAATGACAGGCTAAGGCCCCTCTGACAGACAAAGACTGGCCACACATGATTTCTCCATTACCATTCACCACTGTAGTTGCAATCCTGGTGTCACTGAAATCCTTAGAACTACTGCTGAGGCCTTCAGCAGATCAAGACTTGACCTTAAAGTCTATGCTGCAGATAAACACACTCCTGCCAGTTTACCCAAAACAGGTCAAAGGACTTACTTCCCTTCCACCAGGCCATCCAAGGAGGGACATAAGTGCTTCTACTCCATCTCAGCACACCGTTAGCTTGACTTCAACCATCACCAAGGGTGGTTCAAGCCAACACAGCCAACCCTGAGTCAAAGGCTCTAAACATTCACATAGTACACCAGCACGTGATGGCAAAGTCTAGAATTTTTCCAGCTTCATCCTTATTTGTCTATACTTGTCTTTATCTAAGAATAATTCTGAAGACAATTCTTTTCTTGTATGACAGCCATACAGAGCACAAATAAAGAAAATTAGATACTGTCAGCTGCTACATCAAGCAGTAAGTAAACACTTTCATTTGTACAGTAGTAAGAAAAGAATTATACCTCCTTTTTGCTCTCCTTATTTTGTTCAACTTCAATATCAATAGGGTTATTTCCATTTGCTTCCTCCATTTCATCCTCACTGGAAGACAAAAGCCAACAGCACGGTATTACCTTGTGAGGCTCTGTTTCTCTATAAATAGCGTGCTAAAAATGCATGGATGCAACAGCAAGTCCAACTGCTTTCCTTTCTCTTTTTCCACCAGTGTGGGTTTTTCAGGGGGTCTGTAGTGTTATTTATTTTCCCTACTTTTAAGTCAAGAAATTCTTAATTATAAGGATACTAGAGAACATCTCCTTAAAGAAAGGCTTCAGTAGTGTATTTAGGCAATAAGTCTGTTCAGATGAAGGCAAGACACATGAAATTGATTACATAAGTTATCTTTTAAAGAGCATTGGACATTGAGCATTATAACTTTAGACAAATGCAAAACCTTAGAATTACAGCAAGCAGCTCTAACACAGATTTCATACAATTCTAACATTTAGCAAAAAAAAAGATATGCACACGATGAACTCCCTCAAGAACAAGCATAAAAATGTTTTTTCTCAGTCACAATCTCACATTTCATTCTCCCCTGTAAAAGAAAAAGAGGCATCAGTTACAGAATAATAATAGGCATGAAATTGGGGCCATATTGAAAGTGACCTTGGCACACCTGGCCAGTTTGGCTTCATTAGAATTTTAATCAGACATTAAATCGAATATATTTTCACCATTTAGAATTTTTGTACTGTACACAACTAAAGTTAATTGCACCATTTGGGATGATGCCCAGAAACTGAAGAAAAAAGCTGATCTAATCAAAGCCTTTTTTGAATTACTATATAAGAAAAATAAACCTATTTTGTCATGTCAAACTTCACAGCCTGGATGAGGAACTTCAGCTGGAGCAGGTATGTCACAGCAACACAGCAAGAGGCAGGGCAGAGGAACCCAGAGCAGCCTGAGCATGTCCCCAGGAGAGCAGGGGAGAGCAGGCTCGGTGGGTGCAGCAGGTAAGGTGGGTGCTAATTTCAGATTTAGCTCATGGCTGTCTCCATGCTGCTGCGCAGATGTCACCTAAGGAACAAACTGCTGGGTGACTCGAGCTGGTGTCCACCACCACAAGGGCAGTCACTTACACAAGCTGTTCCTGCTGTCCCAAGCCACCAGCTGACTCACGAGGTATTTAGTTTGTAAGGTATTTAGTTTGTACAATCATGATTCCAAGGAATAAAACTCTCAAGCACCTCCCTGAGAGCTGCATACACATGGCTCCTCACATACAGCTTGGAAGTGCTACTGAAAACCTGGTCCCAAATGCACTGGGACAGTGCATTTCAGTGACAACCTGAGAGGTTAGGGAATTTCCCTGCCTACTGCAGAAGAAATACCGCAGTACTTGAGTGAGATATCTCCGGCTGCCTCTTCTCTTAAGGCAGCTCTGCTGGAGATGGGGTTGTATTCTCACCTGGGTCCAACTGTCAGCCTTTCTACAAAAGCCAAACCCCCACAGGCTTTCCTTCACTTGCAGTTCGCTCATATTCCAGCAAGTTCTCTAGACATGAGCTAGATCAAAACCCACTCACTCATTTTTGCAGTTTTGGACATTGATCACGATTAACTGAAGAACACTTGAAATTTTGCCCGCACCCAGTGGTACAGCACATTATCAAAATTCAGGCATCCTAACTTCACCCAGCTTTATTTCCACACTCCACGTGGCTGAGCTGAAAAATCGTTTGGGAGTGTGGAGGTTTGACTATTTTACATAGGGGAGGGGAAGAAAGAGAGACTAACATCAAACTGAAGGCCTGGTGCTGAGCTTGCTGCAAATGTAAACCAAATTATGTATTTCCAGTCCAGCTGCCTTCTTCAAAGGCTACAAAACAACAGCACATGGCAGCCCATGCAGTTCTTTCCCAGTCACCTCTTGGTCAGAGGTGCTGCTTCATCCGATAAATGGATATATGTTACCAGAGTGGTATATTTCCAAACTGCAGTACTTTCATATATGAGCACAGAAAAAAAAAATAGAGACAGTATTAAAAAGATCCTTGACTACACAGTACTAGGCAAACATACACTCCTTATAAGAGATTTTCTCTTATAAGTTACTAGGAAAAAGAGAAAAAAACAACCAGGATGGGAAGGAAAAAAATAATCAAGACAACCTTTGCAGAGAAGAACAGAATGAGAAAGAGAAAGCCAGGTCAGAGAAAGCCAACCAACTACTGAACGAGTTGGCTGGTAGTATTCTCCCCAGCCATGCCTGTTAAACAAGTATTGTTGATCTAGTGAAAAGATGGGAGAGGTTGAGTGAGTCATTGGTGTGATACGTCTCAACTCTGGCAATGTGTATCTCTTCCCCCTTCCCAAAAAGGGCTCATCATACAGCTCTGAAGACAGCACATGACTCTCTGGGAAGTGCTACAGCAGCAACTCCTTTGAGGGAAAAGCTTTTGCAGAACATTGCCCAGTGTGGTTAGGAGGCTTCCAAAGCCATGCACACACCTCAAGATTGGGCAAGTTGAGTTGCAAAGATGTCAACTGCATTTTACTGCAGGTTGAAAAGGCACCCGCACCCACATCAAGTGGATGGACTTGCTCCTGTTTGGAGGGGTGGCTTTTCGCCCACGCACCCAAGGCCACAGCATTTCTGAGGCCCTGGAGCTGAGCTCCAGAATTAGGCAAAGTCACCAAGTGGCAGTTCTAACTGTGCAGGTATTTCTAGCAATACACACAGCCACTGGCTGACCCACCATCTTCAAAGGCACACATCCAGGGGGGTCCAACTTGCAGGCAAAGCTGCACGAACAGAAGTCAGGCTCATCTGCAGAAGCTGGTGACCTCCTGACCACCACCACCACCTGGATCCTAACACAACCAGCTCCTTGGGACACTGCTGTCAGAGATGTCATCCTAAGCTCCCCTCTTCCCAGTCTAACTTCATTTTTCTCAGGGAACAGAGCTTGGCCCAAAAGCCTTACACTGGTAACAGTTTTCCACATGAAAGGCAGAGGAAAGAAGGTGTGGGTGCACATGCACAGGCTGAGAGGTGCTGCACTGGGGCCTGTGCCCCAATGTTCTAGTTCTGCTGAGCATTGCATAGAGGAAATAAAGGCACATTTCTAGCTCTTTTATTACTTCCTTTTATTGTACTGCTCATCAGCTTTTCTGGCTCTGCAGGCAACAGTGCCAACAGCTTGTAAACATCAGTTTTAATTTCATGTTCTCCACCCTCAAGCAGTATCAGAGAATAAATAAATAAATAAATCCCCTAGATTGCTGGGATGGTGACCACTCCACTACAGGGCAATCAGGAATTGCCCAGTGTTGGAGAAGGGAGCACACTTAATTGCTGCCAGATTCCTTTTGGCTTTGAGCAAAGCAAAACATGCACAGCAGGGAAGAAAGGGTGGGGAAAGAAGGAGTGGTACCAGGAAACATTTGGGGGGAAATTCCTACACCTAGTTTCTTACAAACTAACAGTTACATCTGAGGTAGCCTAAGGAAATCAGTGTGCATCAATACACAGCCTTTCTGCTTGCAAACCTACCTTTCCTCACGTTCCCTTTTTTGTTTACGAGCATGACGGTCCATCACGCTAGTTTTAGTCCTTGTCTTCTTCCAGGAGTAGTAAAATTTCACCAGGCTGGCTATTGATTTGTCAGGAAGCTGTAAATTAAACATGTATCCTTTTATACGCTTATATGTAAAGTAACCCCAGGAGTTCACCCACAATTGGTTTGGTTTTTGTCAAGGAACATCTGATTCTCTACTTTGGATTCTCTGAAAGTTTCAAGCAAGGCAGTTCTGCAGCCTTTCAAAAAAAAAAAAAAAAAAAGGAAAGAAAAGAAAAGAAATCTGTGGGGGACTGTTTCAGGTTAATGCCTACCATTTGGGACCACAAAATCTATAAAGACCATCTCAGCAAGCCTCCACTGACCAGCCAGGTAGCTGGTTCCCTTCAGAAAAGAGGAACATCGCAAGAGCAAATCCAAAATGTATCCTTGAAAGTGAGCAAACAGTTTTAAAAGCCAACACACGCATGTGTAAGCAAATGTAGGAACTGCTGAATTGCAGGCTACATCCCAAACATATCTTTGATGTCAGGTTAAAAAGGCCTATTCACACCATTCACATGATGAAATCCATTCAGAGGTCTCAACAAAAGATGCTTTCATAAGGTGAAACATCATTGTATGGTTAACTGAGGATATCGGAAAACCACAAGTCAGATTTTTTTTGTCCTCTCACACTAACAACGATGCCCTGTAGCTATGAGAATAAAGTCTGCCTCAGGAAAGAGTAAAGCTACATTAAGCCTAGTTCTCTACTTCTGAGGTATTCAGCATGCATATTCTTACACGGGACTTCTACAAGGTGAAAGACCAGCCTTTCGCTGAATGAAACATGTTTTAGATAAAAGTCTGATTCAGCTTGGAGGGCAGGATGGCTGTGAAGGAAAACAAAACTGAGCATCAGCGAGACCTCTCTTAGTCAGGTACTACAGCTGAAGTCTTCATTTGCAATTAGCTGGTTCTCAGACTGCAGACTGACTTCAGGTCCTAACAATGGATCCCACCAGAACTACCACACTGGTCCACAATCGCACACAGGCGTAAGTCCACCTGCTCTGGCAGAACACGTGCTGTGCCTCCTCAGTGACCTACTTTGGCGTTGGGTTGCCAGCAGCCATGCAGCAGGCTGGTAGGTTGGGGTTATGGAGTTCCACAGAACAAACTCAGGGACACGGCTGTTTATGACAAACATCAGCTTGGCTATAACCACACACTGTGAGTGCCAAAACATCAGAATCAGCTCCAGTAAATAACAGAACTCACTTTTCATTCTCTGACTTCAGTGACTTTCCCTCTGTTCCAAGCCGCAATGGTGCTAATGGGCCAACAGATATAAACTAACAGCTAACACGCTCCCCGGTTCCTGTCCCCTGCTAAATACAAAGCTTCGTGCCATTTAATTCCTTTCATGCAGGATGTTTTTCCTGGGAGCAACAGTAAAAAAAAAAAAAAAAAAAAAAAAAACACTTTACCCAGGAACAGTGTATGAGCTTGGCTTCCCTATATTGGAACACACTTCACTCGGGGACAGAGTCATGTTTCTGCACATAAACCGAAGGGTGATTTTTTATTTTATTTTTTTGCTTTGGTGGTTAACCAAGCAGCAGGAAGGCCTTCACATTCCTCTTTCTTTTTTTTCCCCTCACCAGGATATTCCCTCTCTCCATGTTAGACGAGAGGAATAAAGAAGAAAACTGCTTCACTCTTCAGGAGTCCCCAACTCTCCAGATTGTCTGTATCAGCTGCCCAGGGCATGTGGGCAGCCTTGTCACCTAAACCAAGGCAGCTGGAGCTCACAGGACTGCAAGAACAAACGAACATCAGTGAAGGTATATTCAAGGAGGACTTGAGGAGAGCAAGCCTCTTTCTGCCACCTTTTTGAAAAGAGACCTTGCATCTTTCCTTCATGATTGTGAGCTAGGTTGCCTTTCCCTTTTCAGCAGGATCAGCAACACAGACCTTCAGGTGTGCTTTAAAGAGGCTGAACAAACTACAGCTGCATAGGCTCACTTCAGAAAGTCACAACCATGGTTGAAGAAGAGTGAAGAAGAAAGTCTGGTTCCCACCCAGGTGACAAACGAGTCAAAGAAAGACTCAAGATTTAATTAATAAATAAATAAACATCTACATCCCATCCTCTCCATATTTCAAAAAGGATCTCTCATTACCTTTTGCTTGAAGTCAGCTTTTTAACATCCTGCTCCCTTATCCCACACATACCCCAGCGATTCCCTTTCAGGCAGAAATCTACCCTTGAAGTTTTCAATCTTCGTTTTAAAAATATCGCTAGCAATTGAAAGCAAAGGACTGAATACTTGAAATGATATATAAACCTCCACCACAGCATCCACTGACAGTCCCAAATCACATTAAACACAGACTTCATACTCAAATAAAATGAATTCCTAAAAAGCAGGCTGCAAGAAAGGAAATCGACTTTGCGCAGAGATAATCTTTACTCTGTGTGTGGGTGGGCACGTGTGTACAGACCATGCCTGAACTCCAACTGTGACAAACGCTACCATGGCACATAGGGGACTGAAAACCGTAATTTCCAGCCAATAAAAATTGCACAGTCAAAGCTTATCCTGAGCTGGTAAAGCACTTCAGGAAAACACTTCTGCAGAGGCTCCAGAAGCAATGCTGTTTTTATCTAGTCACAGTATTATTTTTCCTCCATCCCCTTTGGCCCATTTTCTCTCAAAAGCATTAGACAGCAGTTCAGCACGATCAGCACAGGAGATCATCCAACTGCCTGTTCTGCTTTTTCACTCCTCTGACACCACTTACCATCTGCTGGATCCTGTGAAAGGTTTTCCCATGGAAACTGAAGGCCTGTTCAAACAAGACCTTGTCTTCCACTGTCCACTCATCTGGGAATGGAGTAAAGTTTGGCAGATCTGCCAGAGACTTCTCGATGTTGTGCTTGTGCCAAAACAGCATCCCGAGAGCCTAGAAACAACAAGGACACCACAGGGACAACTGTAATCACAAGTTGTGTTATTATATGCGTGCAAAGGGAGAGCTACAACATTTTTCTCAGGCAACACGTTGACCATAATTTTTAATTCTCTGCTCCATCAGACACTTCTGTGTGCCAGACACCTGGAGTCTGACCCACACCCTGCCAGGTTTTGAGGAACTACTGAAATTCACACAAACCGTGAAGGTAGTAAGGTAAGAAGGGAGTACCAACAGAGAAAGAGGAGATGAAAATCAAAGAGGTGATTCCTGCTTTACTGATTGTGATATGCACAGGACAGCTAAGCAGAGCCTTGGGAAGACTACCTACAAACCAGACTGGACTTTAGCACTGACAAGAAGTTTCCTGGCCTCCCGTGCAGTCAGGAGGACGGTTTAGTTGGCTGGGGTTCCCTTTGGGTGTTCAGGGGCTTTTTTTGAGGGGGAGGGCAAGAAATGGCAAGAGGGTGGGGGAAAAACAAGGAGAAGGAAGGGGCAAAGGGTGCGCGCAGCTTTGACTAGCTGCCGAGACGTCCCCGGTCAGAAGGAGGAACAAACCTCACTCGTTTTAGGGGCTGCTCATTTGTTCCCCTCAACTACATCTCGTTTCGCTGTGGCAGTCTCCGGTTCCCAGTTCCACAGGCGAAGTGCATGCGCTGCGCTTCAGCACCTGCAAACGGTCCTCCTCCCGCCGGTCCCCAGACACTCACTGAAAGCCACCCCTCTCCCAAGGGTGATGTGTTATGACACATCACTACATCTGGCGTGCCGGCGACCACCACGAGTCATTTTAGGAAGGCCTGACTCTGCAGAGCTAGAAACCAGCCTTTCACAAGAGCTGCAAAGTGAAAACAACACCTAACATGCTGAGTAAAACATCAGAGGAACCCGCTCAGCATATGCAAACTCAGTTTGGGTTTCGCAGCCTCAGTTACCCTCGTCTAGTAGTTTCATCCTGTCCACTCAGAGCTACAAAATCCCTCTGAGTTTGGGGTTTCCCCACCGTGCTTCGCTATGCAAAAAAAGCAGTTCCTCTTTGTGTTCTTGCTTCACTGAGATCTGCCCGGGGCAGGACTACAGGCATTAACCTTATCCAAGATCTTGCCCTGCCTCTGCTGGCCTTTCAGTGGCACCCTCCCTCCCCCAGTTCTGAAGTCCCTTTGCCAAGAGGCAGAACAAGAAAACCTTGGGCACAGGCCAGTCACCAGAGATGGCCCAGAAGCCACACACTCAGTTATCTCCATCCACTCTGGAAAGCATGGAGCCAAAAATACTATTCTGCAGTTGTGAAGGACCAAGCTTTCTCTCCTCTGTCATCCCTTCTAGCTTCAGATATGCGCTATACCAAATGTCCCTGTGAGAAAGCAAGGAGAAGACATGGAGGGTGGAGGGAGCCATTTTGGTGCTAAACACCGCTATGGCAGGGCCAAGGGGATAGCTGCTTCAACAAAGCAAAGGGTCGGAAAAAAAAAAAAAAAAAAAAAAAAAAAAAAGAAATAAAAGCTCTTCTTTGTTGCTGTAAGAAAGCAATAGATCCATTTAAAAACAACAACAAACACCTAAGATGATGGCTTATTACAAACAGCTGACACCCCCAAAGCACCGAGAAGCTCTTATACACCCCTTCACCCCCGTCCTGCCCAAGAAGAGCTCTTAGCCCTTGTACACACGTGAGCACGCAGCTTTACTTGTCCCAGGACACCTGACCCAGGCTGGCAGAAGAACACAGCACATGGCCAACCCGCTGTAGTGCTCCCAAAAGCCCGTAACCTCTACACCTCAGCACAACCACCTGCTGCAGTTTGCCAACACCAGCCCACGTGGGCTTGCCCTGCCAGAGCCTGCCCTTTGCCTGCCTCGAGCTGGCGAGACCGAGGGGACTCCCTTGGGCACAGCCGCGAGCCCTCCGGCAGCCGTCCGCCAGCAGCACAGCCAGCAGCGTGGCGCCTGGCCACCGGCAAGCAGGCAGAAGGGGCAGCGACACGGGAGCCATGCTGGCGCGGACACAGTATGGGCCGGCCGGCCTGCCAGACAGCTCATCGCTCGTTGTCACTGCCACGGCAGGCGGGCACGGATGGCACAACAGGAATATGTGTTACGGCCGTTAGCCAGGCAACCTGCACAGGAGACCAGCTGTCTGGGGGTGCACGTGTGGAAAAGGCCTACATCAGCCAGCAGAGCCAAATCCTAAAGTGGCCAAATCCTAAAGCTCATCCTGACTGGCTTCCAGGGGAGCCATATGGGCTCTTCCAAAGCTACCCAGCCAACAGCAGCTCGGATGGCACCTGCTGAAGAGAAAGTGTCCCTTGGTAATGCAAAACATGATACAAGGCACATTCTTTCCAGCCGTTGCCTGTAAGTGCCTAGTTTGGTTGTCTAGGAAATCCCAAAGGACCTGGGACATGCATTCATCTACAGAGCATTACATGAGAGTGCTAGAGAATAAGTACAAAAGTTTTTAGAAGGAGGGACATTTTTAGCTACCGTGCCCTGGTTTGGAGAGTCCCAAAACTTCTACTTCTGCACCCAGAGGAGAGGTGGGCAGGGGGAAGGCAGATGGGGAGGAGGCGCTTTGAGGAAAGGGTGGGAGGCATCTATTTCCAACATTAAAATGAACGCCACGCTGTTAGCCAAATAAAATTTTCCAAACTACAAGAATTCAGTTTGTTTAAAAATCACAGGCTTCATTTTCATCATTCTTCTGGATCAGTCTACACTCTCCAAATACTTCTCCACTGAAACTACGAAACTGGCTTTTATTATCCTGAGCTTTTATTACTCTTTTAGCAAGCATTACCCACAATTTCCAGTACTTGGATATACCTATCTCAGTTGAAGTGAGCCATCCAGGATTTCATCTGGATTTAAGTATGCAGCCTTTCAGTGCATTTTTGTTCTTTTTATTGGCATTTTCTGCTCTTAGAAACTACAAATATTAATTCTGATCATCCTGAGTTTTCAGAAACTTTTGCTGGCTATTTCGATTTTAATGTTCATGTCCCACAAGAAGTCTTTTTGAGGATGAATATCAACCACTGAAAGCCTGACTCAAAGACAGCAGAATCATTTAAATAAACCCCCTGCCTAACCAAATCACAGACTTCTATGGTAATGCCTTTTGCCTGAACAAATTCATAATTTTTCAAGTTTTCTTAGAATCCCTTTGTAGAGATTACAGTATGTCATTTGCCAATACAGTAAGTCATGAGATTCCCCGCCTTACCTTTCCGGGCAAGTATTAGTGCATAAGGAAACTCTGTAGAGAGTTCAGAAAAATTTCCCCAGTCACTACTCATCTCCCTAGGCAAGTGTTGAAATCGATGTTAGTTAATACAGGGAGGATTAGTACACAATCCTAGACCGAGTGGAGTAAAGGAGAGGTCTGCCCCCTGAAACAGGATTTCAGTCCCTAAGCTAAAGGCAATGGCTGACCTCAGGGACAACTGGTGAAGTTGTCTACTGGTACTGCAGACACCTGAAGCACTCATTTATGAACGGCAAAATCATCTGCAACAAAGTTTTAAGGTGTATAGCACTGGATATTGGTTTGTCTCAAAAGAACGTGATGGTTCAATAGCTCATTAATAATCCAAGATATCCATGAAGCAGATGTAGAGCAGTCAACTGGAAACTGCAACACAAGCAGGCAGCAGTCCAAACACACGTCATTGGCCTTCTTAATGTTGTTTAGGGGTTCTGAAAGCATTCAACAGGTGGTCACCTTAGGACGCATAATACTTGTGGTCAAACTCTTCTAAAAACTATGAAGTTGTTTTTGTTTTCTTCTTTTGACTCTTTATGCAAAATTCAAGGTGTACTCTATAATCCCAGAGTATGGGTCACCATTAGGAACAGCCAGCTTGGGGAGAAGTAAGCAGAAGAAAACAGAGAAAAAAAAAACACAGGGGGAAGAAGAACTTGCAGACAGTCACTTTAAGCCAAGTTTTAATACCTGCTGAAAACAACTTTTTAAATAAAGTAAGCATTCAAAGAGTTGTTACCTGCTCCATATTGTATCCATGCTTCTCTTTAGCAATGGCAATGTATTCGTCCACTGAAAAACAAAGAGAAGGCATAAGGGCATTTCAATTATCTCATCTCTTCTTCCCTTCCCAGGCTAAAACACAGTCCTGCAGCTCCAACTTCAGCCATGGTCTTTGTATCCTCCACACAGAACTCACATAAAGAGCTGCTGTTTGCAACCATTCAAGAAAGGAAGGAAACAAAAGAAAAACAGCCAAACTACTACATATTGTCCTTAACAAGCTGAAATGATGTGTGATATCCAAGCCAGTTTCAGTACTTCTGAAACACAGCATATAATATTTCAGAACACGGGTATTTTTGAGTTAAAAGCACCAGTATTTCTCCCATGATCTGTTCCTATTTACTCGCTGAAAGTTTTTAATATCTTCTTCTAATACCAAGTTACCAATCTTGTTCTCCAGAACTGCAGAGATATGAATCTCAACTCTTTTTTTTTCTTTTAACCCCCCCACCCCAAAGCAGCTGTTTTCTTAAGAACAAAACACCCCAAACACAATCCTTGCCCTTCCAACACTGCCAGAATCCTAGCATTACACAATCACTGCAGATACCTTGGCAAATTTTTCAGTCCCTATGCCTCAGCAATTCTCATCTTGGACCAAACCCCACCTCTACATACCAGGCCCCTGCAAGTTTTTTAACCTGTATAACATGGAGATGCTCTGTGGAGTTGTATTTTATATAGACAAAGCTATATCCCAAATGTTTCTTCCAGTATGAGTGACTGAGCTCATATTACATCCAACTGCAACCGGATCTAATTCAGCATCCAGCGCTGTTCTTCCCAAACCCGTGCCCTTACACTTGGTCATTAATAGATATACCATAATGGTAATACCCTTGAGAAACAAGCTAAAAGTGAGACTCCCACTTCACTTGACAGAGCAGAGGATTCTGGAAGCATGGGTTGTCTGTAGGATTTCTGATATGCAAAGCACCTGGAAGGCTTCAAATAGGTACAAGCGGCCCGAGTTCTCACTGGTGTACACATACTGATCTTCAACACAAGTCACTTCGCAATGAGCTCAAATTCATTCGCCCTTCTTTCTCTGCACGCATTTGCAGAGGGATGCAACCAAATTCCCGTGCTGAGCATCCAACAATGACGTGGAGAGCACGCACAGCAACTAAGGAAGGAAACGGCTGTGTGAGCACTGCAGCTGAGGAAGCCACATTTCCCACGGTTTGTGCCTCATGATTAACTTCAGCTCTCACATGTGCTGCTCCCATGCCTTTTGCTTTACAAGAACCCGCAGTGACTTGCTGGTGTCTAACAACATGGCATTTCTTAAAGCCTCCTCTCCATGCCAGGACACTCCTTGATTCTGTCTTGAACTGAGCAAACTAAGCAGTGAACTCAGAAGTTATTGGGCAAAAGAGAGAGAACAGATCAGAAAAGGCACGGCCCGAGAGCACCAGCCTCTTGAGCTGAGCTTGGCGTCATTAGAAACAAATGAAACCTAGGTAGACAGCCCGTCTTACTAGGCAAGACAGCATTTGATATCAATGCCCATCCTTCATTTGGCAAGATGCATTAACTCATTTTCACACAATTTCTTTTTTGCAACACCTTTATTTTGTTAAGTGCCATGGAGAAGCCTGTGAGAACATTAACACAGCCACATGTCGTGGCAGGAGAAGAGCGTGTAGTGGATGCAGGCGCAGCCGCACGTCAGCGAGGACACCCCATGGAGTTCTTGCTCTCCAAGCTCCCACTTGCTCTCCCCACCCACCTGCGCACAAGGGGCACTCCCAAAGGCTGATGAGCCTGTTTGTTGGACAACGTTCGGGATGGGTTCACCAAGTTTTATTAGCCCTATGAGGAAAGGTGTAGCCTCAGCCAGTCGTTTGCAGCCCCGTGGCAAACATGCATCTGTCTCTCCAAGTCAGCAAATTGTTTCTAAGGACCGTGCTGGACTGGGATAAAAACCCTCCCTTCTTGCTGACAGCCTTTTCTCGCGTCACGCAAACATAGCGGAAGAGTTGCACAGACAGTGGAGGTGACAGGACAGCAAAAGAGGCTTCTTAGGCTGAAATTGCTGCGTTGCTGAATTGAACATCCTGATGGTTTCAGCAGGGCAGGAACCTCTGAAACCAGCCTTGCCACAGGAAAACAAAAAAGGTCACAGAACCACAGCTCGAGGAGATAACAGAATCCAGGAGGACCACGTGGGTACAGCAAAGGGAACTGCCTCTTCTTCACACACCATCCCTTCCCTCCATACACTGAACAATGAAGGGAAGATCAGAAGGATGTGGGCAGATGTGCAACTTCTGATGCTCCCAGACTTCACAAGCATACCAAAAGCAGAGGCTGCCAGGAAATTCTAAGTATGGCTTTTCCCAGTACTTCAGCTAAGTGCTCTTGGCTTCCTTAGGACAGGTATTCCACACGCAGTGTGATAAATTTTGTCTAAGGGGGAGGTGAAGGAAGGGAGGAGGAAATGGAGTTGTATTCTCTGAAGTCCAAGGCTGGATTAAGCCCTTGAATGCTAAGTACTTCTGCATTAACTAGCTCACCTCACTGAGGAAAAATCTACGGCTCCTGATTTGACTTCAGCATCTTATCCTTTAACATATACAGAAGAGATGAGGTCATTCTCCTCTCCAGCATATTACATTTCTTACACCAGATACCATAGGCAATGAAAGCATACTTCTTCCCTCCCTTGCTCCCCACCCCTAAAAATCATTACAGCTTTTTCTCTCCTATTACTAAGATCCTAATAACATTAGTAAGGATCCCCCACGCCAGTGGGATTTTTCTTGAATTAAGTCAGAACACCACAGAGCCGAACAGTCTACTATCAGCAACTGGCACCATGAAAGGAGGCAGGATGCCTTTCTTGGCATGGTGGGGATGTAACACCTCCGTGTTGTACCTCGCTGCTGCAGCAGAGGAAGAGAAGAAAAGAGACAATAAGGCAGCAAACCAACCGCGAGCAAAGGAAAGCTCTTTCTATCCCCTAGAAGTGTTTGCAGAAGAAAGGACAAGGAGTCCAGCGTTGTACTCTTGTACGCAGGCAGGGAACAAGCTGACCTGGCCCACTGTGCCTGTCGTTTCCTGGCTAACTGTGGCTCACTCACTTTGGTGCTTGTACCACCTGAGAGGTCTGACTGTTTCTCCAGCACTCCCTTCTTTACCATCCCCCTCCACATGAACCGAGCAAGAAAGAGCAGGGCACCAGCTGAGTCACAGGATCCCTTTAGCCTCCCATAGCAGCGGAGCCTGGAATTGCCACAAGCTTAATGCTTCACATGCCACACCAGATAAATAAGTGCTCTCTTCCATCTCTGCCATCCCTGCGCACTTCCAGTGAGCACAGGGCAGCAGGCACGTGAAATTCTGCTCCGCTGCATTTCAGTGGCACTCAGTCACGCTCGGCGTGTAACCCAGCAATCTGTTCGGACATCAGAGCTCGGAGCCAGAGGAGCCCGGGGCAGAGCCCTGCTTACACCAGACAAGACGGTTTGCCAGCCCAGCTCCGAGCTGCTCTCCAGAAGAGTGAGGACAGCAAAGCAGCCCCAGCATAAGCTGTGCCACCGCACGTCCCTCTACCAGCACAACTTCAGCTGAACAGGGGAGATGAGGACATCCTCCCCTCCCACCCAGCTCAGTGCTGGAAGGATTTCTGCGCAGACCGGGCCAGAATGACAACACTTGAGCAGAGACAGTCGTGTGACACAGGAGATGCTCTGCTCCTGTGGAGGCTCTTGTTGCTACTAGAAACCAGATGCGGGAGGAGGGACAGAACAGAAGCACAAACTGGTTTGTTTCTTTACCAGTGTGGCTACGTTTCTTCTCTTGCATAGCTTTTAGCTGGGTAAGGAAGAACAGGACCCCCCTGCCCACCCCCTGCCCAGGGTGGAGTGAGCACTAACCCAAAGAGCTCCTTCCTCCAGGTAGTCATGTGCAGGAAGGCAGGAGGAGGATAAAAGGTGGGGACACGAAGGGAACATACATACTCACCAGCAAAGAGGAGCACAGAGTGCTCAGATGCTTTCCAGAAGCACCTCTCTCTAACACAGGGAGGGAGGTCTACAAAGAGATGACCAAAGGACCCCGAGTGTAGCATTAATGCAAACAGAGAAGGGAGATGTAGGAGAACGAGAAAGGGAGCAGAGGAAAGTGTTTCTCCTCTGCCATCTAGAAAGAGGAGTTTCTGACCAAAATGGTGCCCCCAGCCCCCTGAATGCTGTGGTCTTGTTTCCAGCCATCTCTCTCTCCCTCACAGCCTTTGCTTCTGCTAGCTGCCTTTCCGCAAGAATTCCTCACTAGAGGCAAAGGGAAGGGGACCCTCTTGGCTGACTCGAGCAAACAACTGCATTGCTGATTTTCAGTCCCGCATCCTCGAGCAGTGAATTCAGAGATGTAAAACAGGAGCATTAATTTGGGGATGGGGGGTGGGAGAGCTCAGAGAAGAGAAACGCCTGAAAGCAATGCCTCCCCCCATCACCATTTGATCAGATTAAACATTCTCTCCAAGTGGGTCTTTTGGGACAATTCCCCCCACACCCCACCCCCAGTTTGCTTCTTACAGACCCCACAAGTCGTGCTTGGTGGACTCAGTGACCCCGAGGAGGGTTTGCAGCAGAGGCAGGAGCACTAAAGCCTACGGAACGCACCAGGAATGCAGAGGTAGAGCTGTTGCTGCAACCTCAGTTCACCCCTATTACTGGGGTACTGCAGGAGCTCTGAACACTTTGCATATTACGTGATGCAATACCCTGACAGAACAGGGTGAAATAAGGACAAAAGCAGCAGCCTTCGCAGCCTCAGTAATGTGCTTCACGGGGTTTGATCAATGCTGGAACCTGTGAGGAATTTTGGATGTGGCTCTCCATCTCCCCCTCCTCTCCCTTCTCCCTTCAGAGCAGAAGTCAAGACCCAGAACAAATCAATGTTATATAAAGAAAATAAAGAGCATGGATCAGACACATACATGTGAAATTCTTCCAATTTTCAATACACTGTTATGACAGCACACAAACAACTCGCCACAGTTTCTACCTCGGTGTAGAAATGAGCAGCTGCATTGCTGTCTTGCCGCGTTGGTGGAACAATCCTGCCACCTCGTGGCCCCAGCACAGGAGAGGAAGCCACGAGAAGTGCCAAGTTCAGACAACAAAGCGTCTCGCTCAAGTGAGCAGCAACAGGAGGCAGCGGGGAACAGGCAGAGACCAAAGCGAGACGGGCCTGACCACTTTTTTCTGGGCAGAATCACATATAAGAGCAAATAAAACCCATCTACTTAAGAGGCTGTTATGCCTTGGAAAAACTATTTCCTCTCCTTGGCAAGACGCAGTGTGCTACAGGCAGGAGAGGGATGGAGAGCCAGGGCACAGCCATGTTTTACGCCCCTTGCTGCACTCACCTGGGCAGGTTCGCGGCCTCCTTTCAGACTGGTTCTAGGAAGAGAGGGCACTAGACACAAAGGCTACTTCAACAGTTCACGAGTTGAAGGCATGAGAAGATTTGGGCCTTAACTCTGCTTTATCTACAGCAGGTAAGGCAAAAGTCTGGATGCAGCTTCAAGGCAAAGAAAAACTGACCTCAGCTGGGGAAGTTACCGTGAACAGGAGTAGGACAAAATACCCTGCAGCAGGGTACCGCGAGCCAAGTGACCGCACAGTAGGTGTCAGCTCCCACCCACTTACCTCCCCATAGCTCAGACTCCACTTGACCATCATCTCATCTCCTTCGGCAGCAGGGCCAGGACAAGCATCCCTTACCCCCAGACACCCTGAGAAAGGCCAGGTCTGAATGGCAGGGCTTGTCCCCCTCATTTCAGCGAGCCCTGAGACAGGCCCAGCCAAAAGTGGAACTTGTTCCTTACCCCAGCACAGCACGAGGGCAGGGATGAGCAGGCAGGCAGGAACAGCCATGGTCGGATGGAAACCAGCACCGATGAGGGAAGTCGCTCCCAGCCACACCTGGAGCCAGGGAGCTGCAGCCTCAGAGAGCAGGACGAAGGGATGAAATGGAGTGCCCTGCTGCTGAGACATCTGACCCCTGCAAGCAGCCCTTGTGCCTGCTGACAGTCTTAGTCCTCAAAGGGGACCAGTCCCCACCCAAACACTGCACACTACCACACTAGCAAAGAAACACAGCTATTTCTCATCTCTTTCTTAATCCTTCTCTTTGCACTGCCTGCATCTGAAGGCTAGTCCAAAGTTGAAGCTCCAGTGATGGTTCAAGACCTGACCCACCTGCCTTTAGATTGTGTTGCGTCAGCAAGAAAGCCGTACTGCAGGCACAGGTGTACTGACACATCCAGCACGGCTTCTGTAGCTTGTCAGAACCATTTTAAGCTGTTTACCAGGAAAGGCCTTTTGCTATGCACGTTTCCCCTTAAAGCTTTTACCAACACAGGCTGGTTCCTGAAGTTGGGCCCTCAGCTGGTACCATCGCATCAGGAGAAGAAAGGCTCGGCTGGGCTTCCAGCATGGGAAGTGGGGGTGTTGGCGAGGCCTGCCAGGAGGAAGGGAAGGGAAGCCTCCCTCGCTGACATGTGCCTTGGCCATGTGGATAGCCACTGTAAGGATGCACACCGAGGACTCTCTGGGGAGAAAGACCACTTCTTGCGTGTGGAATGCATTTAAGCTCCAGCTAGAGATTCGCTCTGCCCAGCATCAATGCTGCTTTCCTGGAGAGGTGGCACACCTCTACCTGCACAGAGCCCTGGGTGCCCCCGTATGTGCCACAGGGGAGAAGGATGAGGGAGATCTGACAGCCCATGGGAATCCGCACCTCTGGGAGCCAGCACCGAACAGGCAGAGCCACTCAGCCCAAACGTAGAAGGATAAGGGATCTGAACGAGGCTGGATCATCCAGCAGCACATATCTGACCCTAAATAAGGGAGGCACTTGACTGCATCAATGTAATGATCTAGAGGGCTTGGTACTGGGTTGGGATCCCATGTAAGAACATAAAGCAACACACGGTGCCTGCTGGCAGGGAGGGAATACTCAGTCCCACGTGTGACCTTCCAAAACACAGCCAAGAAAGTGCACATGGGGTAAATGAACAGAGCACATGCCTAACAACAGAGCAGGCTTATAGCAGAGCAGTTCTTTGCACAATTCAGTACAGTGCTCCCAATTCGGGATGAGGAGTCCTAAAGCCAGATGTACCCTGCTAACAGACCGTGGCTTGAGTTAACTCTGCAGAGAGGCTACAGCCTCAGATTACATACTTTAAGGCAAGAACATGCCCAAGCAATGCAAGTAGCAACGTTATCAATGTACTTGTCACAACGGGTAGAAGATTTAAAAAATTATTTGATCAGATGGTTCAATGCAAGAGACATTAACTTGGATTAGAAGAAGCCTCCCTCACATGGATTTTATTATGGAAATTACCACTTTTTGCACTCCTAAAGAATATCTGATTCCATGCATTATTTCCAAAAGCCACAGATTCATAGAATGGCTCAGGTTGGAAGGCACCTTAAAGACCACCCAGTTCCAACCCCCTGCCATGGGCAGGGACACCTCCCACCAGAGCGGGTTGCTCCAAGCCTCATCCAGCCTGGCCTTGAACACCTCCAGGGATGGGGCAGCCACAGCTTCTCTGGGCAGCCTGTGCCAGGGCCTCACCACCCTGAGTGAAGAATTTCCTCCTAACCTCTAATCTAAATCCTCCCTCTTTTAGTTTAAAGCCATTCCCCATTGCCCTGTCATGGACTGAGCAAAAAGTTACTCTCCATCTTTTTTATAAGCCCCCTTTTAAGTACTGAAAGGTTACAATGAGGTCTCCCCAGAGCCTTCTCTTCTCCAGGCTGAACAGCCCCAGCCCTCTCAGCCTTTCTTCATTCACTACTTTGGGGGAAAAAAAAAGTTTGACACACTAACAACAGAGTCAGTGTGGGGAAACAGACTCACACTAGCAGTCTCATGCAAAGTTCATCCTAGGTCTCATACCTAGGAATGTTTCCCAGCTCCTCATCCCCATGTCACGCTGTGTATGCTAAAATTCGTTTTGTATTATGCCAGCAGCATGAAAACACAGCTTTCTGAACAAGTGAATAAAGTAATTCATGAAAGAAGCGACCTCATACGCAAAAGCAAACAAAAAAAACTACCAAAAATCCTAACACGGAGCAGCCACTCTGGGTCAGCAGACTACTCAAAGGCCAGATCAAGCAGCCTGCTGTCAACCAGCCTCAGAAGCTGCCAGTGAACACCCAGACACAAAGCCCTCTAAAGAGGATGAAACCTTCCACAAGGTTCATTTCCCACCCTCAACAAGACTTTGAAAGCTCTTGTCTAAGCCCAGAACTGCTACGTTGCCCGTTGTACGGGCATACGAACTAATAAAAGCACTGTATCAGAGCCAAGCTTCTTAAACAGCACGGGTAATTCCGCTACGCCACGACCCACGGCTTTTGTGCAGCATGAGGGCACACGCACAGAAGGGGTGTGTGGGAGCAGAATGGCCATCAGGCTAAATTACAGCTCATTATTATTGTTATTGATAATAAAACCCATCACGAGAGAGTAGGAGCCATGCTGACCCCCTTTATAATGCATACAAAAGGCAAAGAAATGAACAATTTGTCCCTTAGCCACCTCCTTGAAGGATGTCACTTGGGTGGATAGGACGCATGGGGGAGGCCAGCAGGCAGCGAGGGGAAAAAGCCGGAGTCACGGCTGCTGGAAGGCAGCGATGTGCTGAGAGCATGGAGCTGCTCGGGCAGGGCAGAGACCTCAGGTGTGGCCACCAGCCTCCAGCTCCACAGCAGCTGGAGCAAGAAAAGCCTCTGCTCTGGGATGGTGAGGGGGTTAGTCACAAAAGCAGTGCTTCTTGTTTTAATGCAGGGGTTTTGGTGGGCTGTTTTTGGGGTTGGTTGGTTGCTGCTGGCCTGCTTTACTTCCAAGCCCAGCTAGATGAAAAGGGCCTGGAGCAGATACTGGTTCTCAGCAACCCCGAAGACCTCTGCACTTAAGTGAACAAAAAGCTGTGAAACTAAATGAAAAGGATAGGGACTAAGTGAAGGCAGCTTCACGTTGGATGTGAACTATCTTCATTGAATTTTCTGAAGTACTGCTGAGATGCTTCTGCTCCTTCTGCATCAGCAATTAAAAGTCCATTTTCAGATGTTTGGGGCTGGCCCTTCCGAAAACGGGAGGACCTTCTGACAGCAGTGCTCTTTGCACTACTGCACCAGGGTGCTGAGAATCAAAAATTACATCTCAAACTTTCTTGGAAAGGCTCCATTATCCCCTGGGTGCAAGCAAGTTGAAAAGAAGCAGAACAGAGATGAGACAAACACATCCATTGCACAGGGGACTGTGTAACCTAAGGGGAACAACTTACCTCGAGGGTGGCCGTGGCTCTAACCCCCAGCTGTCTGCCCCATCAATCTCTTGAAAGTTCCTATTCTTGCTTGCTGCAGGAACAGGTCAGCTGCTGGACTAAAGCAGCTGCTTCCTTACTTTATGTGGCAGGCCATGAACCAAGGCAACAAACAAGTGCCTGCTGCACATTAAGTCAAAGTGGAATTCCTGGTACCACAGACAACACGGTATGTGGTCACTGCTTTCAGCCAGGATTTAGAAGCCCAGTCCTTACTTAGGTTATTGTTTATTACTTCCAATGCTTGCCGTGCTAGGAAATTCGTAACTACCCCTACCATCATGTGGAAAGTACATGAGAAGCATATGATTGGAAAATAACTTGAATGTGGAGGGCAAAAACAAGAGTACAGGAAAAATAATTAGCAGGAGTGGTTCCTAATTAGAGCAAAGAATGCTAGAACAAACACATTATGGAGAGGGAAGCTCTGGCACACGTTCTTGAGAAAGTCTAGCTGCTCTGCCTCCTGCACTAGCACCTCTGTAAAGGTCACACTCAGCAGCAGGATGAATTCATCACAGCAAGCTTATGCCCGTGACGTCCTCAAGCATTCCTCAGGGAAAGACGTATCCCACAAGAGCTCCTCCCTGCCTGCACACAGCTCCCATCGCATCCCTATAAACGTGCTCCTGTTGGTGCTTTTGCTCACCAGCCTGCTCCAGGACAAAACAAATGGTTACCCTCCAAATCCTAACCCTTCTTACTCTTCCCTCAAAGCTACAGTAAGAGACACGAGGTCAGGAAAAAAGACCTACTCTGAAACGCTCAGAGCCTGCCATTCCCACTAAAGCCAGCAAGACTGGAGCACGCTCAGCCCAGCCCAGGGCTGGGCCCGAGCAGCACGGTGTAGCTGCAGCCTGCTAGTTCTTGTTACACTGGTCCTACAACTTCCACAGCGCCCATCAGGCTGGCTAGGACTGCTCCCAAATGCATTTCAGATCAAGGCTTGCTGCCAGGGTGACTCTTAACAGTGCTATCATCACTCCATTACATCCACGTCATCTCGTCTCTAAACTTCTCTTACAAAAAATAATACAACACACATTTCTTCCTAGTGCCAGCTCTGGTTCAGCCCCTGCAGTCGCAACCGTGGTGGCAGCTGGCATTTTCAAACTGGGTCATCCCGACACGTTTGGAGGCCTGTTTCATACTGCAGTGAAAAAGAGGAACAAACAGGTGGCAGGAGAGAACAAGGCACATGAAGAAACTGGTGACTGCCCGCCCCCTCCAGCACAGCAGCTAAAATTCCTCCAGGATTACACAGCTACCTTAGATAAGACGCCCTTTTCCTGGGTACTCTTCAACACATTTCTCTTTCTTTGGGGGTTTTGGGGGGAATTTTGCCTTTTATTTTTTCTGTTTGAAAAAGTCCACTGTACCTTGGGTGAAATGCATCCCAAACACACAGGCTAGTCCTTTCAAACTAAATTGCTTTCCTGGCTCTAATACAAACCACTGCTGGGAAAGGGTTAAAGCCTCATCTTCATTTAAATATGCATCCAGGATCCAGAAATATCAACCTGCAGTAATAATGATGAAAGAGCTGCTCGGAGATTTCCACACAGCATTGCAACAGCAACGAGCACAGCAGCTGACAAACAAAGGAGAACTGCAGCTAAGTTTGAGGCAACTCAGCCATTTCTGGGATACACCCAGAGCCTTTGAAGCCTGCTATCTTTTTTTGCTGTTGGTAATATCAACACTTCAAGCATCAGAAGTTGCCTCAGCTAAAATGAAATACTGCCTACCTTCATATTTGAGCATTTTCTTAAGTGCAGCAACTGCAGCTTCTGGTAGAAGTGGCCATGACTGTATTATTTCTACAGCTACACTCAAGCAGAATCCTAAATTAAACACCAGTTATCTCATTTCTGGATTCATGGAGTTGTATTCTTCAGCTATGGTATTTGCATCCAAGCTTCACAGCTGCCAGGTTCGCTGCATAATATGAAATTTGGATTAGGGATAAACATAAACCCAATTCTGCTCTCCCATTAATCCTTTTTGCTGTCACTGGGACAGCCAAACTGATATTTCTAGGGAAGGAAAGGAAGGAACACATACAAATAGAAAGATCAGAAGTGGTTTTTGCCTTTTTTTTTCTGCAGGGGGTTGTTTGTGGGGGTTTTGTTTTGTTTGTTTCCTTTCTGTCTTCCCTGGAAGCAAGAAAAGGTGAGCATCTAGCTGCAGGCAAGAATTATAACCCCTCAAGTCCACCCCTCAGAGACCTGGAAGCTTTGGATCTACCTGGCAGCTGTTTTTAAGGCTAACACTTTTCTTATTCTCAAAAAAGGGGAAAAAAAACACCAACAAAACCCTTCAGACACAAACAAGAAGAAAAACCCCAAACAAAAAAAAAGCACAATACACACTCCATCTTCCAAAACCTCCCACTGCACTCAGCCAGCCCCAAATAAAAAAGCCTAAGCTCAGCTCAGAGTTCAACACGACTTTTCTCTCTGGTGGCAGAGCCTGAGATGCTCCCACTCTCCCACCCCAGTGCCAAGGGGGCTGCGCTCTCAGTGCCAACCCAACCTTCCGTGGGGTTGCATTATAAACCAGATCACTGGGTCGTAACCCTTCAGCAAGGGGGATTTGGAGGGAAGGGGGGAAATCATTAAAACCACAGTTCCAGCCATTTCAAAGACCTTGCTTGCAGCATGTTGGAGAGGAGGGACAAAGCAGCTTTGCTGACGCTGAATGCACATGGGACTCCATCCTCCTCCTTGCTGCTGCATGGGGTGCAGGGCTGGCTTGGTTCCTGGGTACCTGTGAAGCATGAATCCCTTCCATTTCAAATGCATCCTGTTAAACAGAAGCTTCATTTTTTAAAAGGGAAATTTTAAGATCACTTTCCCCAGTCTAGTCTCTCCCATTTGTGGTTTTCCGCTCACATTTATTTATTGCTAGCGCACCCCATGCCCCAAGGAAATGAGGAAAATGAGAACTGATGATGGCAGTTAATGGAGTCGTGTGTCCACACGGAATTCACAGGCCAAAATAAGTGAGCCGAGGGTGAAAGGATACGTGGAAGCAGAAGCCTTTCTTAGAGCCATTTGGCTCAGCTACCTACCCACTGAAAACAGAAACTCAACACAGAGCGTGTTGAGCCTTTTCAAAGGCATGCTCAGCACCCTGAGAAGACAAATATTTTCCTGTCCTCTATTCTGTTGTTTTAGGTTGGAAAATCCAGATTAAGGTGATTTTCAAGCTTGTGTCACATCCTCTTAAAAGAGAAAGGTAAGAATAACCACAGCCTGTTCTATGCAAAGATTAACCCTCGAACCACAGCTCGAGACAGCCTCTAGTCATTTAGAAGCAGCCAGTCCTCCAAAATCTGGGGATCCACCTCTCCGTGGCACCTGAGGATGGTTACCAAAATTCTCTCACCCACGAGGCAGCGGCTGGCAGGCTAACAACCAGCACACGCTCACAGCCTCTGGCAGGACCCAGGCTTTGAGCTCCCAGAGGCCAATTCGGAGCTCACAGGGCTGGGGCACTGCTGCTGAGCGGGGACAGGTCCCTCTCCTTGCCAAAACGCACCCCACAGGGTTAACATCCCCAGTAACCATAGCAACCAGCACTTCTTTCTCCATCAGAGCCTCAGCTGGCATGCTGCTGCCTTCCCAGGATCGGGTTTTGCAGCACGTTTAAGGGCCCCCCCCAACCCCTTTTGTCCCCAGCCAGGGGTCTGGCCGAGCACATAGTGAGGGTGCTGGAGCACCTGCTGCTCCGTGTGACCGGCATTCCTCTGTCCCCAGGAGCCTTGGGCACATCCACCATCCTGCCCGGGGAATAGGGGGCTGGCCGCGGTCTCCCCAGGCACGCTGAAATGGGCACAAGGTGAGGCAGGGAGCCAGGGGCAGTCCGCAAGCAGGGTAACAGAGGGAGGGCTGGGGAGCGCCCCAAGGTGGGGCACTGCTCTGCCAGTGGGTTGAACAGAAGAGCAGGGGACCCAGCTGGCAGCTGTGACCTGCCCTCCCAGGGGTGCTGTGGACAGGGCCGCCTCTTCAGCACCACCCAGAAGCTGCAAGTCCGTTGGGGACATCCACCAGAACATCCCCACGTCCCGATAACGGCGAGGCACCAAACCTCACATCCAGGGCACGTGTATGCTGTCAGGAAGAGAGTAGACAAATGACTTTCAAAACAGAGCTTATCACGAGCTAAACAATACATCTTTCTCCTCTTGTAGTTCACCTTTGAAATACAGACGCGTAGAAGCACTCATCACATCCTATTCTCCTGCCTGGTTTCCATCCCTTCCTCCTGGGCAGCTGCAGCATGCCAGCACTTGCTTATTTCCAAACCAACCCAGTGCCATCGTTATGGTTCCACCCATTGGAGCACTTGGCACAGCAATAGACGCTGCTGCGGTATAAATAGCTTCCTGCTGGCCCCGCTTGCTCCTGTGCTGGATCTCCACAGCATCATTACAATGCATTTTTCACTCTCTGCCTCTCCTTCCCCTGTGGCAGGCAAAGAGAATGGATGCTTGTCTCCCACCAAGCTGTTCCTGAACCCCTCTGGCAGCTGAAAGAGGAGCCTGACAGTAGATAAGGACCACGCTGGCAGCATTCAGCTTTGGTATCAATATGGGGCAGGGCAGCAAGCGGTTTGTACAGGATTAATGGTTAACAAGGCACAGGATAAAAAAGTGAGCCATGTGCCAACAGATACTTTTGTTTGTTTGTGTGTGCCTTTTTTTTTTTTCCTTCTTTTTAAATCCTCTCTACCATATCCATTATTTCATGGCGTCCAGGCAATGAATTCCTCTAATGTGCCAGTACCTGGGACGCAGACACCCCGTAACTACCTGCATGAGCCTGGAGCAGCAGGCATGCAGATTCCCACCAGGCTGTCAGGGCAGACTCACTGGTCCTTTCAGGGTTCGTTCCGGCAGCTTACAGAGGACCCCCCCCCACACACACACACCTCTGCCAAACATCAGCACACACAGCTCTGGGCGCTGTCGCAGGGCTGCCTGCAGGTTTCTGTGGCACAGGGGTACTGGAGGTGGCTCCCAGGAGGCTGCACTGACTCCACAGAACTGCTCTGCTCGCGGACCTTCCAGCTCTGAGCCATCACTAACGTGTGCTGCAATAGCTTCCATCTTCACACAGAGCCCCAGGAACACAGAGTCCTGTGACTCTTAGCACAAGAACAGGACGGATGAAATCCTATCTAGGATTCACAGCATTTACAGACCAAGGGGCTACGCCAACCTTCTGGAGACCCCAGCTCCTTCCACTCTTGCTTCACATGGCCAATGATTTCCTCCTCCAAAGTTAACACACATCACAAAAACCCATGGTTTAAAAAGGCAACAAGAAACAGGGAATCCTTCACTTCCCTGGATAACTTCCAATAGTCAATCGAAAAAATTAAAAAACACACACTCAGGAATTTTATTTCCGTCTCTGTGGACTTCTCTTGCAGCCCTTTATTTATATTATATTCATCTTTTACTATGTCAAAATTCCCCTTTGAGAAAATTCAACAGTCCCCTTTCAGTCTCTACTCAGTAAACTGAACAGATGGGGTTTGCTTCGCCTTCAGTTTTCAAAACATTTCAGTAGCTCCCATTCTCCATTCTTTTCTCACATTTTCCATACTAAAGCCGCTATTCTGAAGATTTTTTCCCGAATGCTGCAGCATTCAGAGGCACCAAACCACTCCAGTTACCACCTCATTTTTTTTACCCCCACATCATCCTTTGGGGCCAAGCATGACACTGGGAAGCCCTTGCCAGATTACCTGCCCGCTGTGCCCCTAGAATTGCACTCCAAGCTACTTCTTTCCAAACATTTGTTTTGATAAAGAAAGTAAGGCCAGAGCTTTCAGCGCTCAGACTTGTAACTCTGCAGTCGGGTCATTAAGAACCCACTACATTGGCATCAGTTCAAGCTAGGAAGCAGACCCAAAGCACTCTCTAAGACTAGTGGCAGTGTTCACTTTATTTACCATCTTGTCAATCTATGGCTTACCCTCAGTTTCTCTTCACAGCAATCCCGTATCAACTCTGTGTCGTTGATGGAAGCGTGGATCATCAGGCTTATTAGGTATTCTCACAGACCCCACTTAATTAGGATTCACCATCAGCAAATGCCAAGACTGGTAAGTGAACACCAGAACAGCTGAAGAAAGTCACTTTCCCCTGATGCTCCTCCTTCATAAACCATGAAGCAGACTAGAGGGAGCTTTGCATGCCTTACACCAAATGCTCTACAGACTTTGAAGAGCACTGCACTGCTTTGTTCCTCATAGTTCAGTTTTGGCTAACGCCAGGCAGAGGTAGGAATAACTGATACTTCCTTCAGTAGTGTCAGCTCAGTTTGAGCTAAGACAAGGAAATGTACACCCTTACCTTGTTCTTGTTCTCCCTCCCTGCAGAGCTGCCCTCTCCCCACCTGCTAGAGAGTTCCTACCACCCCCAGGTCCCCTCAGCCACCTCTCCCAATGATCCTTGGCTGCTTGCTGCTACCAGATGCCGTTTGACAACCACATCTCCACACCCAGCTATGTGCCTGGGAGATCTTTGTATGTCACGTATTGCACAAGAGATCATACTTCTCTCCCCCAAACACTGTATGAAATATTCATTCACTTTTTTCTGTATCTTTTTGGAAGGTAAAATCACTGATGTGCCTACGCTGTTACTAAAATTTTAGTTGAGTCTTATGAGAAATTTGCTCTTGCCCTCACATTCACAAGTTTTCCCCAACTTTTGTTGTGCCAGCAACAGTCAACTGCTACTTAGTTTTTAAATCAGTCATACTACATTTTTCATTTCTTCGGTTCATGACGTCTTAACAGATATCATACCCTTTTAACTCTAATATACTTGCATATTTTGTGCCAATTACCATGATATTGAGTTGAAGATTTTACTCAGTTCCACAAATCCTTTCTTTTCCTCCTCCATTCTCTCTTCTGTCTCCAAGAAACACCCTTCCTATCAGACAAAAACTGAATGTTCCAAAGCACAGCTGAGATTCAGACTCTCAGACTGGAGGGGCAGCTACAGAAATCCTGTGCCACAGATGACCCAGGCAGTCTTGCCTCCAGGTGGAGGCATCAGTTTTTTGCTCTTATACACACACCCCTTCACAGGTTTCTAGCTGTAGGTAACTGTCAAATGTCTCCTCATCAGTCTTACTTAGTTCAGCATGCAATAGCCAGCAGAGAGCAGACAAGACACCACCGGTAAGGGAGAAGGCAAACATGATGCTTGCAAAGCCCTTTTTATCTGCAGATCATAGTACTATTATCCTTTTGTAACTTAAGGGGCAACTTCCTCAGTGGACCAAATGCCCCAGGGCAGATCCCAGCCACTTCTTGACTGAGCCAGTTTATGCAGCCTCTGCTGCCTTAATTAGCAGAGGCCTCACAACGGTGCTGTGATGCATCTCAGCCCTTGGGCCTAGGGAAAAATCATCTATCAATTTAATACTGCCACCACAAACATCTGCAGGACAGGCACGTAAGATTCTTATTCTTGGTCTCAGATTCAGAAAGAAAAAAGGTAGAAGCATAAAACCAAAAACAGTCTCTTTCAGCTGCCTCCCCTAAAAACGTTTAGCTTTAGTTACTGCAAACAGCAGCCCTTTAATCAAGGAGTCCCACTTATTCACGAGGACAACTGTAGCTAGACAAACCTTTCAAACACTAGTTCTGCCATCTGGCAACAGCACTGAGACTTGTTCCCAAATACACACACAGAGCTGGTAATTGCCCTCACGTGGAATTCCAAGGCACTGCAATTGTTCTGGCATTTAAACCTCCACGAGCTCCAGATGTGAATTTTATTTGTGACTTTATCAGAAAAAGGTACTACAAATTGCCAGAGATTTCTGCCACCCCATAGTTCTCAAACACTTTCGCTCTCAGCAGTTATTTCTGTCATCTTCTGTGGCACCAGCAAACAAGATCATGTAGGCCTGAGAGTAAGTATCTTAAAGAATTCATGCCAAGGAAAAACGTGGCACATTTCTCCTGCTTTCCCTGCTTCCATGTATTTGCTACACTGAACAACTGCCTGAGGGGAACAAAGTTCTTTTGGAGGGTCGCTTTGTAGGCTTTTCTTTTTTTTCCAATGCTCAAATTAATTTCAAAGCATAATAAAAAGGTCACAGACATAACCTCTCTACTGAAAGTGGCACCTTCACATTCTTTAAGTGATACACTTAAGAGAAATGGAGAAAGAAAAATTTAAAGAGACTTACATTTTGCTTCAGAGAGATTCTGATTAGGTGACCAGACCAGCATGCCGAGGTTCTCTCTCTCCTGACTTCGTCTTGCAAGTTTGGCTTAAGAGAAAGCAGATACAATCCAAGTTATAGAGAAAGTCGTTTCAGATGCAAAATGTATACAAAAGCAACTTATCACGCATCTGCAGCTTTTAATCAAGCTACGAAACCCATCTGTAAAGTCAAAACCCGACCTCCTCATTCAGACCTGAGGCTTTTCCTTGATTTTTTTTCCCCCAATGCATCACCCCCTGTATACCACGACAGATACCGCACTCTCACTCTTCCATGCAGTGCACTGAGAAGCATATGTTAGATCTAAATTAAAAGTTAATGTTTCTCTTCCAGCGTACTTGATTATTTTTCTTCCAGCCACTGTTAAATGAAAAAGGGAGGAGCTAGGCTCAGGCAGCAGGCTCCAAGCCTTAACGTCATGAGACCTTACCGTGCACTTAGGTTAACACTTCAGGGTAGGCACACGGACGAGCCTCCCAGCTTTCACTTCCTAGAGCCTTCTCCCCCATCCAACCCAAGAGCCCTGCTGTGCCTCCATCCCCAGTATATCCGTAGACCCACTGAGGGAACGCTGGGTGTCCCAGAGCAGAATCAGGCCCTCTCCTCTGTTCAACCCATTCAGAGCACCTCTCGTGCATCACACCCACGCTCCTGAAAACACGTCCGTTTTTAGCCAACTTAACGCTTGTTGAGCTTGAGAGCACTGAAAGTCTGAAGTGAAGAACCACAGCTGCACGTACTTTGAAGAGCAACCTCAAGGTAAAGGTTAAGTTTCAACAACAAGTTCTTGTGAATCTGGGTGATGAGCAGTCAGAAGAGGAGGAGGAGGAGAGAAAGAAACCTGCCCTGTTGAGTCAGCACGCCCAGCCAGCTCAACCACCCGCCCTGGCCAAGAGCAACTTGCAGGTCTTGTTATGAACGGGTGCCTACAGTACTACTTCCACTACAGAACTTCGTAATGCTGAAGTTTTATGCAATGTTTCAACACAACACTATTTTCTCCTCGCTGCACAATGAGACATAGCCACCATTTCACGATGCACTGAAAAACACCACAACAGGTGAGGGAAGTTCTGCATCTTCTGATGGAAGACGCAGTGCCAGGACCCTCCGTTCCCGTGGCACGGGTATGAAAGCAGGACATTATCTGCTCCTCTGTCTCCACTGTGGCACAAACAGAAGCCTGCCAGCACCCAGCCTTCTGAACAGATCAGAAAGTTCAATAATTACAACACTATGAGCACTCACGGTTTGATTACTGTTTTTAACGCTAGATCTGCTCAGCTAATAACATTTAGGGATAAATGACAAAAATAATGAGTTTAAAGTAAACGCATATATAGCAAAAATAGCATGCACAAAAAAACAGGCCAATAACCTATTTACACTGAAGTAAAATTTTACTTTCAAATACCCAGAGTCTACCTTATTTTTCAAGCCTTCCTAGAAACAAATCTTTATTTTCACTACTAATTTCTCTGTTTTAATAGCTAAATATCATGATCACCTTTTACACGGCCTTTTTTTTTTTTTAAGGGTAGCAACTGCACGCCCAAGGTATTTTGTGCCCTGTGCACCATCACTACTTTCTACACTAGGCAGAAAAACAGGAGTGAGAAAAGACAAGAGCCTCCAGTGGAAAGAGACGGGGGGTGGAGACTGGGTCTATATATAGAACAGAAAAAGTGCCTGAATTTATAATTACATTTCTTGAACTTTACCAAAAAAATCTTCATACTTCTGGGATTAAATTTTACTTTTGCCCCATACCAAGGCTAGGACAGAAATGCAAAGGAAAAGGCAGCTTTAAGCCTCTATCAAATTTCACTCTTCACTCTCCCTACAGCAGAGTCTGGCCTACTATTTAGTTCAGTGCAGAGTCTGAAATATACAAAAAGAAGGCTCTCTCCTCACTTGGCATTACATTGAAAAGCACTTCCACATCCCATAAAAATACTCAAGGGCAGAAATCATCAGGCAGGCCTCCAGAAGCTAAACCCTCCCAACCCAAATCCCACACCCCTCCCCACAACCATAACCCATCCCCATTTAGGAGCCTGACACCCAAATTCTGCAAGTGAGCCTTCACACCATGGCAACCCATCAGCCTGGCTCACTCAACTGACCAAAATGCCTATTCCTGGACAAGGGAAAGCGTCTCCCCCAGCACAGCAGGCTGCGCCTGCTCCCTGAGGCACCAGGAGGCTGCCACACGCGGCACAGAGGAGCCCGGCTGTCCCCTCAGCAGGCTGGTCCCTGAGGGGAAGGTAACACAAAGAGGTCACGGCCATCCCCAAAGCCTGGGAGGTGGTGACCAGGGCAAGGTGGTATTGCAAGACCTCGTGGCATCAAGGTGGCCAGTGAAATGCATTCCTCGCCCTCCTTTTTCAGGAGAGTGCTTCATGTTAGGGGCTGCCCACGTCCAAGCCTCCCACCCCTTCCCTCTGGCCAGGATAAATCTCTCACTGGGCCTCACTTGAACATGTTCTGTGATTTGCAGGGAGTTCTTGGAGTCCAACATGGGGCTTTGTGCTACCCGCAGGATCCCCTCCTGCCCAAGTACCACAGCCCCACTTCTTCCCCTCATCTCCCACCAGCCTCAGCAGCAGCCCGCGCACGTCCCTCAGCCTTCATTCCTCAGCAGAGGCCAGTGCGAGGCACGCCAGGGTTAAGTTAAAACTCTGCATAGGACAGACCAAAGGCCAACACCCATCAGAGAACGAACATGGAGGGCAAACACCCCCAGAGGCTAGGACTCCCTCCCTAGAACCACGCATGACTTACCCCAGCCACGCAGCCCCCTCGCCTTCTAGCGCCACACTGTCCCCTCCATCACCCCTCAAAGCCCACAGACCCTCGCTGCCCATCACCTCCAAGCAAGGCAGACCCAGCAGCGATTCCTCCTAGCAGCCCAGTGCTGACCCCCAAAACACAAGCAGCACCAGGACTCCTGCTACATGACAGAGCAAGGCTTAAGAGCTTGCTCAGAATTCAGAAGCATGTTGGAATGGTTATTTTAGAGCAAGAGCCATAAGGAGAGAGGATAGGGCATGGCGCAGCTTTTGCGGAGCAGTTATTACATCCCTTTTCTGCATCTTTCCAAGCACAGCACAAGGCCCACCGACATGGGGGAATTCCTTCCCCCATCCTCTGCTTCTGCACAAAGGTTAACAGGGGGAATTCAAACACTCTACACTTCAGTGACAAAGCTAAAAAGCTACATTAATTTAATCCATTATATATTTTACATTAAAACAGACACTTAAGGAGGGCAAGGGTTACTCTTTTTAGGGTAACATCAATTTAGGATCAATGGGGTTTACTCATTTAAGCAAGTGCAGTTAAACCAGTGCAACCTGTGTTTAAAGAAGCTGTATATTGGCAGAAAGATTGTCTGACATTTCAGTTAATCCTGCACTTTCATCTACACTACCCACTAGGTATTTGTAGAGTCTCTGCCACAGCCATTAGCTCCCTATCACAGATGATACAGGAGCAAACAGTTCAAAATAATTTCCCCACTGCTGGCTCTCCTGTTTGTCCCAAAGTCAAGGCTCAGAGGAATAAGGGATCCTTCCTCCTTTCCTTTGTTCCAGTGCCAAAACCCACAGGGGATGCAAGTTCTCATTGCCTTCACCCTAGCAGAGATGGGCAGTCCCTCTGACCAGGCACAGTACCATGGCTCTTTTCCAGAGCTGTCCCCAGAACATTTTCCTATCCCATTTCCTTAGCTGCACAGACAACTGTTTGATGAACCATACGCTGAACCAGAACAGGGGTTTGATCCAGGTTAAAAATCACTTTGTAAAGAAAAGGCCATTTTTAAAGGTGGTCCCACTTACAGCCCTGGTTGATGGCACAAGCCCCTAACATTTCACCTGGTACAAGGGAAGCGATGAGGCATGACCTGATATCCACCAGCCGCATCTCAACAGCGGCATGCAGCCAACCACATGGTGTATAGGGACGTGGTGCTCTGTTGTGCAGCTCGGTAACACAGCTGTTTGAGTCACTAACCCCCTTCTGCTTGTAGGGTGATGTCCTCCATCCCTGGGGGCTCCCCACACAGCCCCTGGTAAGGCACGGGCCTGGCATGCGCATGACAAGGGTGTGAAGCCCAGACACAAAGCAGCTACAGCTCTCCCCCAGCTTTTGGAAACCTGTTTCAAGATTGCCATGCAGAAAGAAAAAAAAAAAAGGAAAACACAAGATGGAGGTTTCAACCAGCAGCAGCTGACTTTAAGAGGCATTGGGCTGATTTAAAACAAAGTATCTATCTTGCTTCTGAGTCTTTAAAGCATCTTTCTACACTGCTATGAAGGATTCTACAAGAGACAGCCTCGCTCCCAAGCATGTCTGCCCAATTTTCATTTGTACACTGGAAGATGTCAGTCCTGCTCTCCCACCACCACAAAAAGTTTAAAGCCTCAGAAGTAAATCCATCTGAAGGTCAGCAATCCCAGCTCATACACAAGGCAGAGAACAAAGAGGAAAGTGAAAGTCAAGAGATTAAAAAAAAACTCTTGAAACCCTCCCTTCCTCCTAGAGCCACCTTCTGCTGCATTCACTCCAAGTCAGAGAGCAGAGGTTTGGCCCTGCCAGGACCCTCTGCAGAAACAGGATAGAAGCGACGTGTACAAGTTCCTTGCAAGGAACTTCTTAAATGCACCCTTGCAAATCCCCCAGTATCAATTTACCTTCAAGGTCAGGACCTCCTCCTCACATCAAGAAACACAGCCTTGAGCCAAAGTCAACAAGACCGTGTGCTTCCATAGCAGAGGGACTGTGCCCCATAACCCCTGAGCAGCACCCACAGCCTGATGAGATACACAAGTATCTGGCATCTTAAGGGCTTCCTGCAGATAGCACCACTTTGTTTTCTACACAAACTTACACTGCACTGGTGCTAGAATCAGGACTGTATGAATACAGTCAGCGCTGAATGTGCTGCGGAGTTTGTCATCATGAATACATTTGTGCTGACACGAAACCACAGATCTTTGTTCAGACTCTCTCCAGAGCAAAGCGAGAGCAACGACACGCGCGTGCCCTGCAGGCTGCGAGCCACCACGCTCGCAGAAAGCCTGCCAATGAAGCAGGACCAGGAGCAAGAAGCGTGCTTCTCTCCCAACCTCTGCCAGGGTGCTGGGAAGCCAAGATGCCTGTTACGGGAGGGAGATGAACACATTGACAGACAGAAGCTACCAAAGGCCACCGGTACCACACTAAGCAGCATCGGAGGCACTAAGTCTCCTCCACAGGTCACAAAACCTTCCTCATCCGTCTGATCCCTCCCGGTCTCAGCAAGCCATGGAGCAGCTGAAGTCACGACAGCAGGAAAGCTGTAAAAACACCACTCCCTCATCCCACCCACACCTCCGTTCAGGGAGGTGAACCAAGAGCCTCGGAGAAATTGAGTCAAAAGGCCAAAGGGTGAAACTTTTACTTCACAGCTGGAGCCCATCTCACACCTCACCGCTGCTGAAGGCGGAGGAGGGCCTGCTCAGCCAGCATCTCCCTGCTCTCCTGACACACGCTCCCCGCCTCTCCCCCACCTCCTGTTGACTCTGGCATTTGTCCATCCAAGCCAAGCACATTTCGCTAAAACTAACCTGGCAAAATAAAAAGCAAACAGCGTTTTCCCTGAGTTATTAAATCAAATCAGCTGGCTGCGAGATCAGACAAACAGCAGAGCGGGTGCGCAGGGAGCAGCAGGCTCACGTGGACAGGGCCTCTGCTGCCACGCAGCTTCACCCCGCTGCTGCCAACCAGAGCAAGGGAGCCTAATCAAAAAAAAAAAAAAAAAACACACCCACAGGTTATCTCAACTAATTCCTAGTTTTATACTGCATACCCTACAAGATAAGGAAGGAAGGGGACCGGCAGGAGACCTCCCTCCACCATGGCACTGCTCTATGCTGTCTGAAGGACTTTGAGTGCAATTCCCGCATACAAGACATGCGGGACACGTGGAGCTTTGGCCACCTCAGACCCAGTGCTGTACTGCTCTGGCCCGACACGTCCCATTTTACTTTTCTTCTCCCTCCTAAAGATGAAACGTGTCAGAATAAACTCACGGGAGCCAAGGCCTCTGAAAGAACCACCCATCACTGTCACCTACCTTTTGTTTCCACACAAGGCAGCGGTGCCAGCTCCCACTTGGGTTTGTGCACTTGAGGGAGCTGCTCGGTCTCACAGCTCTGCCCAGGGATGCTGCATGCTCCAGCTGCGGCTGTGAGCCGCTCAAAAGCATGCTACGCTTTGTTTTTGGCACCTACTCTGACCCCTCAGAGAGATGATCCCAGTTTCCTGCAGATGCCAAGTCACACTTTGCTCCCAGCTCCATCCTGCCCAAGTCAGGACGAAGCTCTGCCAGGAGGATTCCCAGACTTCACCCTTCTCCATAACCCTTTCAACATTCTCAGGTGTGATTTTTTTTTTTCTGTTGCTGTTTGCATAATGCATTTCAGAGCTACTGGAGCCCTTTGACTTTCAAAGGAGGCAAACACACCACCATGACAGCACTGCAATATGCACCACAAAGAGTAGGCATCTGACAACACTATTAAGTTCCTCCATGACTTAAAGCAGCAAATGGTAACCCAGAACAGCACAGCCAGTGCCAGGTGCTCAATACAGATGCACACCACTGTATCTTCTTCGGAAGGCAAGCATGGACAAATCAACATAGTTAAAAAAGCACTTCCCGTAGTAGTAAAGGGAAATCTTCAGGTAATGATCTCTTGCAAGGCAGCAGGTAAGAAACGGTTTCCAGATCTAAACAATGTATTTCATTAAGAGTTATTAAAGCTTACACAACAGACTGAAATCCCCAAGGTACACGATGGCAGAATTCCCACCTGCAAAGGCTATTGTGTTACTAGTAGCACTACTGATCCCTCCCATAAATGGTACTAAGTCATCTTTAAATAACATTTTGCAGGTTAAAAAAAAGACCAAGAAACCTCCCTTACTTTTAATATGTAACCCTTAACATTTTACATAAAACATGCATTGCATAATACACAAAGGTGAATAGATGTTTTAATTGTTTCGGGAAGAGCTGGAGCTGACATATAACGACTTAGTTGCTAAATGTTGCATAAAGCAGTTTTGGACCAAGTCTAAGCATATTTACTTCTGATGAAGTGAGATTAAACAAGTACTTCCATTCCCAATCCTGCATTTTCTTTATCAATGCAGACCTTCTATTTATTGCATAGGGTAAAATCCCCTGCTTACAGTACCCACGATGACTGTTAAACAAAATAAGACAAGGGAGGCACCGGCTCCCAAAACTTGAAGAACTCCTTCTCACTGGCTCACTGATATTACTCAGGCTCATAGCACAATTGTACATGCACAGCTGCAATACAACGAGGTACCTATGTGACACAGGAGAATTCAAACAAAATTAAGAACTAGAAGAAAAGCTGCTCCACCTTCCTTCCCTGCTGCTGGCACCGGGGTCTCACAGCCGTGGGGAGAGCCCTGCTGCCCACCTTCTTCTGCATGGGACTTCTCCCAGGTCAGCAGATAATGCCCACAACCCCCTCGAGCTTGTGCTTTCTGAGGATCGCCTAGGTTTAGGAGCTGGTACCCTGAATAAACACCATCCTTGTACATACAACAGCAACATTAAAGTGTAGGAGAATACTTTAAACTGGAACCCTGCAACTTAAGGAACATTTTTTAATTTAAAAGTTATGAATTAAGCAGTGCTTAGCTCTTCCTCTAGGTGACTACACCTGACTGGCACTGTAATCTATACGCAAATAAGTTTCTGAGGGCATTTTTGTATCCTCCTAAGGAAACAAAGGCTACTATTTGGGTTTCTATTCAGAGCAGCAGCACTGGAAGTGCAGACCGAAGGGCCTTATTGCTTCAGAATAACTGTAGGTGCTGTGCTACAAAAAACATGGTATCACACATTATGACAGTGTGAAAAATATTGCTTAAAAAATTACCCAGTTAAAGATTAATCATCCAGCAACGATTACAAAGGTCACTTTGTAGCGATAAAAATTATTACCATTAGAAGAGCTGGAAGAGAAAACGAAGAAAACATGGATAGCAATACAGTTCAACCCATACCAAGTCTGAACTTCACATCGGATTTTATTTTTTAAAAAAACCTTCTTAAAAACATATCTGATCCAAGATGCTTTTTTAGTTTAAAAGCCAGCAGTAAAGCAAAAGCTGTGGCCTACATTTTACCCACAGCCTAGGCCAGAGTGAACAATAAAGCCAGAACAGATGTTCGGGCCTCGCCTTGCTTTTTTTTCCTGAATAATACAAGTCCACTCATTCTTTCCTGCAAGCAGGTGGCACCAATGTGCAGCCATAGATGAAGCCCGAATAACTATACAAGCAAACAGTCTTTCAATGTATACCTCGAGTGTGTAAAATTATTGTTCTATATGCATGCGATTCCAATTCAGGCTTTGCCGGGAGTTCTGCATGCACAAGGCCTGCAGCCCCTGCAGGAGCAGGAAACACATTAACATAACATCAGAGCATGAATACACCCCCCCACGCTCCGCATTAAGAATCACACCTCTGCTGATCACAACAGGCTTTTGTCTAGACATGGCTGGGGTTTTGTACTGGAATGGGAAAGGGGGGAGCTTCTTTAAAGAAAGACTCGAAGTATGAAATTATGTTTTCAAAAGCTTGTTTTCTCCTCTTAAAGATTTGCAACATCTACAGCTACCAGCCCTCCTTCTTTTTGAGAAGTAGACTACAGCAACCCTGAGCACACAACCAAAAAAGAAAAGCAGGCCTCCCGAGGCTCACCTGCCCCCCTCGCCATTCACCGGGAGCACCCATGCAGGACCTCCACACAGCAAACCATTTCAATGTTTGTCACAAACAGGTAAATGCACTCATGTTCTGAGAGCCAAACCCCAGCCTGAGTGAGGCAACTGCTGCTGCTTGCTGTTCGGTTTCCCTGAATGCTGACCCAACAGATTTCCTTCCTTCCCTCCACAGCATCCCTTCCACTTACATTTAGCACCCAAGCCATGCAGGCAGATCTACGTGCATGCAGGCAAGATCTGAGTATAGAAACATACACCAAATGAAATCTTTAAAAAAGGAACAGTAACATGGCACGATTCCCTCAAGTGCCAGGTTTCAGGCTGCTGACCAGCACCTAGGCACTGTCAAATCCATCTGAAGCCAAACAGTTTTCTGATGAGGAAGCAAAAATAAGGCAAACGTCTTCCTCTTTCCACCATAGGTAGTTAGTTCTGCTGCCTCCCCAGTCCCTGAAGGCCACCGACTCCTACGCACAGCGCCGTACTCGCATGGCCTCCCATTCCTTTATGAGGCCAGTCCTCAGCTCCTCCTCCCCATTAAGTGGGGTGCTCTGCCATGTTCCCTCACCCCGGCAAGAAGAGCTGCTCGGGATTATTCACTGACAGCACTTAGGAATAACGTATGAGAGCAGGACAAGCACAGAGACTTCCTGAGCCTGGCACTGCATCTGCATCACTGGATTTAATGGCCCTTCATGGGAGGAGGAAAAAAAAAGTCCATCAAATTGTCTAATCCTTTTTGAACCCATTTATAATTTTGGCATCTACAACATCCTGTGGCAGAGTGCTACAATTTAATTATATGTTTATTGTCTGAAGAAGAACAAAGAAAACCCATGCACACACTCCTTTCTCAGCTCTGAAGCTGCCACCCAGTCATTTCATTTGGTGGCCCCATTTCCTGGCTTATGAGAAACAGAGAATAACTGTGCCCTGCTCACCTCCTCCATGTCTCGTACTGTTTTACAGACCCTCTGCCATGCTCCTCTTGGTCATCTGTTTTCCAGGCTAGACCGTCTGGGCTTTGCTGCCTCCCTCTTGCATGGAGAAGAACAATTCCTGTACTTTATCTCGTTATCTTACAGCCCTGAGAAGCATGTATGCATGGGGGAGGGATGGATACGGGGCACAACCAGAACTGTACACAGTGTTCGAGAAGAGGGTACACCACAGGATTTATAAAACATGCCGTAATTAGGTTCTGTTTTGTTCTCAGATGCTTTCATAACAGCTTTTAACAATACACTTGCCTTTTCACTATTACCATCAAGTTGATGAAAAAACCACTATGACTCCCAAGATTTTTATTCAGAAATGCAACAGCTAATTTAGAGACCACTACTGTATATATATAGTTAAGGGCTGTTCCACCCTCTGCCCCTCACCCCAATATTTCTTAGCACATAACAAGTGTCACCTGTCATTTTTATTGCCGTGCAGTCACTGGGCTGAACAAGTTGCCCGTTCTCCCCCCCAAATATCCACAGCCTCCCAGTCACCCCCTCCTCCATTTCACAGACTGTCTTTACGTACCGACAAAAAGACAATCCAGTTGTTAATAGTAAAAATAAGCGATAAAAAAAATGTCTCGTTTGACATGAAGAACACACAAGTGCTGCTTTATTCAGTAGAAAGCTCACAGTGGCTCCTCTACAGCCACAGGACACCTCTGGTTTCCCAGGGCATCTTCCCAACCCCAAAGACATGAGGAGAGGAGCGCAGAGCCCACAGAGGTTTTGCAGACCTTGTGGTTCCCTTGTGGTTACCCCCCATTCCCTTCCCCATCAGAGCAGGGATTCAGACCACAGACCCAAGCAATTCCTGCTCCCAGCCACCCTTCCCTGCTCCCCAGCACTTTTTAGGAGATGAGGGGAAGGAACAGAAATGGGGCAGAGGGGATCAGGGCTGCTGCCTCTGCTCAGAAGGGATTCTCTCACGAAGTCTGCTTCAGAAAACCCCAAACCTCTCCTTAATCACAGCACTGGCCCAGTTGCAACCCCTTTCGGGCAGCATTTTACTCGTCTTTCCCACACGCTAAGGACCAGCTGACCTGTTTCCATTGCCCACCGCTAACACTTGACTACTGACTTTCTTGCAGATTACTTTTTAATGTTGTCAGCAACACCTCTTCCCTTCCCATCCATCCAAAGTTCAACTACAACATCCTTTTGAGATAGTTTACACTGATTAGTGAAAGTAACGAATGCCTAGAAAGCAGTGTTAGAAAATGCAGATTCTTGGTTAAAGTAACTTTTATTTTTTAAATTTCTTCACCACACCTCAAAAAGCTTTGCCAAAAGATGGCCAGGAACGGACCTAAGTAGAACTGAGACCCCAGTGAGTATGGGGTGAGGGCACTTCTCCCCACCACCTGACAGCCCAGGAGTTCAAGAAAACCAAAAACAACAGCTCACAACCAGCTGTGCTCCAAGACTTATGGACTAGGGCTGCTGGACAAATGTGTTACTGCTTGGCAAGAAAGTACTGTGAAGGGCACGCAGGCAGGACCCACTGGTGTTTCCATGTGGACAAAAATCCACCCAAAAGGCCAAATTAGAGAGAAATTTCATTTTGCCATACGCTAGCTATACCAAATCATTTTGCACAGTAGAACAAGTCAGTTAGCAGCAGCTAAGCACAGTCAACTCAAAGACAGTAGAGATTTCTCACATGATTATGCTCTCGAAGCTGGGTCAAACCCCACCACGTTTGAAGGCAGCACGCAGCCAATCCCACCGCATTACAGCAGCACACAGCTTCCCAACCCAGCTGCATGGTGTGCAGGGGCTGAACAGCCAGGCAGGCAGCACGGCACCTCCCTGCTGGAGCCGATACCCCGACGAGCAGCAGCATCAGGCCCCAAAAGCACACCCAGGGGAGACCTGACCTTGGCACAGGCTGGCCAATGCCCCCTCGCTCAACCACGAGGTGCTCCCTGCAGTGACAGCCTGCTCATGGCAAAGGGTAAGGGTGAGCCTGGGAAGACAGAAAACCCAAGTATTTACCCCACTGCTTGGGGCTGGGGTTTCCAGTGGTTCAGGCCCTGCAGCAGTAGGGATGTGAGCTTTCCAGCACTGCCCACCCCAAGCAGGGGTGAGGACAAGCACCACTGCAGCCCTCCCAAGGGAAAGAGGCCACTCAGCGCTGCAGCACACATCGCCTGCACTAACCCAGCCAATTTTACCTGAAGCTGGCTTCATATAGATTATGTGAGCAGCCCAGCCGGCAGGGGCAGAGATAGCAGCCTCTAAAAAGGACCCACCAACTTGCTCTGATGATGCAGCCATCTCCAGAAGGAGACCCCTCTCCTCAGGCCAACGCGAGCGTAAGAGCAGCTTATGTATCAAATCCCACCCAGCCATCTGAGTCATGCACCAGTGTGGCGTGCAACTGCAATCAACAGGCTGTGAGCATGCCCGGTTTAACCCACACAAATCCGACTTTTAAACATCTGTGACGGTCACATATCCTTCTCTCACCCCCTTCCATGCCAGTCTCCCAGCTCCTTATCCTCACAGCACCCCAGCAGCGCACAAGAGCTTTTATCAACACCCAAAGTAGCCGAGCGCCAGGCTCACAGGAGCCGAGCCAGGTTTCCCGGGCCCTGTGGTGGAGCCCTAGCTACGGGTCATCCTTCCTCATCATCCCGCTCTCAGAAATGCTGAAATCAAATAGGAGCCCATAAATAACACATTTAATATTTCAAATCAGATTTTAAAACCTCGATCTGCTTCCAGTTCTCCTCGGAGATGACTGCTGTATTCATTAGCTCGCGAGCTCCCCAAGGCACAGACAGTCCCTCTCCTGCTGCCTGCACGGGGCCCGGCTGCTCACTGGGCTGGGTGCTGTAAGGATAACCTTAAAACCCAAAAACAAAGTCAGATTTAACATGCCCTTCAGACGTAGGCAGCTCCTGAGAGCTATCGGATCACATTTTTCCTACATATTTCACAAGTGAGTCGATTTTTTCCCCGTTTTTGCCAAGCTCGGAGAAGTAGTAAGCACTATATTTAAAACGCAGCTAGCAATCATGACAGATCATGTAATTTTGTTCCTAACGTTCAACTTTTAGTAACAGACTATCCAGCACAAGTTTCCTGGCTCCTCTCCTCCTCCCCCCCCCGCCTTCAAAAGGCGCTCAGAACTAGTTTGTCTCGCATCTGCATGAATAACTTCAGAGCACGAAGCGGCCCGGTAGCTACAAGAGCGCCTGAACACCTAGCTCATCGCTGCTCCTCCACGGCAAGCAGCGCTTTGTGCTCACTCTGTGCCGTGTTCTGCCCCTGCTCCCACCTCACACTGAACATACACAATCCCAAAAAATGCCCGGCAGCAGCGAGCCAAACCTCGGAGAGCCGGGCTGTCGGCACCAGGCAGCGGCAGGAACACCGGCGGCCAGGAGCAGGGGCACAGCCCTGCAAAGAAGTGGGATTTTCCTGAGCTGCCTCTGCTGTGGGATTACAAGCGCGCCTTGTGCAGCGCCAGCATTTGCATGGCGCAGCATATTTAGAAAGAAATCAATTAGGACGTGAGCAAGAAGGTGAGCACAAGGAGGCCTGCAACTCACGGCACGGGAAAGCATGCGGCCTTCTGCCCTGCTCCAGGGAAAGGCAAGGCAGGTAAGACCCACCCGCAGGTAACCACAGGAGGCACAGCCCCCTTCCCCAGCCCGTTTCACACAGAGGACAGAAGTTTGCACGCACGAGGCCTCTCGTGGCAAATACGAGGGCTGGGCAGGCCGTGCTGCCAGCAGCAGGGGAAGGGAGAGCAAGCCTTGCTCTCCAGTGAGCACAAAGGGACACGAGGAGGCCAGGCACATGAGGAGAAACCAACCCAGTGCCAGCCTGGCAGATGGGGGGGGGGCAAGACCCTGCTGGAAAGAGAAAATCAGGGTTTGGTGGGGAGCCAAGGGCAGGACCTGGTCTGGTGCCCAAGCAGGGGAGGGTGGCTCGGCTCACGCAGCACTTGCCAACCCCACAGCACATCCCTCCCTCGCTCACACTGATACCCAGCCACAAAATTAACATTAATTTTACCGTGTTCAGGGCCATTACTCTTTCCAATCTGAGGCCTGAAATCCTATTCAGCACTTAAATGCCTCTTTATTGAGGCTGAAAATTCTTCAGTTTTCTCCAACTTAAAAAAAAAAATAAAAATCCCTTTTAGATTTAATTCATGCTCAGGGCAAAACAACCCCTCTCCTTCCTTCCAAAACCTATCATCTCAGGCAAAGCAGCCAGAGCGTCCCTGCCGCTGTGAGAGCCCAGAGTCTCGTTTCCTTTCCCACAAATTATATAATGGAAAAATGCCGCGGCCAGCCCCCAGCAGCTGGCTGATAGGAGTACAGCTGTGCCTCCTCATACATCAATTATGCTGTCCGCACTGTCCCGGACAGATTCAAAACGTTACTGCTGAGCTCATCACGTTTACCCCATGACCACGGGGTAACTCTCTAAAAGCAACCAGCAGCTCTCCTCGGGGCACCGGGCCGAGCTCCAGCCACTTAAGGCAGCATTATGCCGCTGTCCCCGTGCTCCTCCGTCCGATGCCGCCACCCTGACCACTCCGGAGCACTTTCTCCACGCTGTCACCTTCTCAGCAGTGACCCGTGCCGCCTCCCTTGCTGTGCCACCAGGCCACTTCAGTTCCAAACTTCAGCTCTCGTAGCTTGTAGAAAAGGGCTTAATGGGGTGTTACACGCATCTATGCGGAGGGGGGAGGAAAAAAAAAAAAAAAGGAAAAAAGAGCAGCAACAAGAACAGGGCAGCAAGGGAAACAAAACACACAGGGACATAAAGAGGACAGAGAGCCCCAGGGGAGGGACAGTATTTAGAAGAGCTGAGTTATTAGAGACTGAGAAGCTAAACCACGCTAAGGTTGCTGGGGCCTTCAAAGGGAAAAAAAAAAAAAAAATCTGTGCAGAGCTCCCTGGAGAACAGAACAGCCTCACGGGTGTAGATGTGGGCTGGCACAGAGAAAAGCTGAGACACCCTGGCACCAGAGAGGAAAGCTGACTGTCGAAGAACACAGGGCAAGGCAGGGCAGGGATCTGCACCATTCACCCGCAGACAGGGGCTTTGCCAAGCATCGAGACACTTGCACCTTCCTCACCAGAAAAGCTGCACCGTCTTCATTTCTGTCATGGCCTGCACTTTCTCTGTAACGCTCCCAGCACAAAGTTTTGCATTTATGGAAAGATCATTTTCCCTGACAGCTGGATTTTCATAGGCAGCTACTTTGAGAGAAGTTTGTAGTTTATCCAAAAGGCAAAAGGACGGGGACCATGACACCGGGACCAACCAGCGCCATTCTTAGTGCCGTGAGCTGCTCTGCGACCAGGACCTGTAGGTACCACTGCAGCAGATTCCACCTATGTACTATTGGAAAGTCTCACCAGAGTCCTCATCTGCTCTGTGCCACCACTCAAATATGAATATAAGTATCTGCTACAAGCTCAGTTATATCTATGCTGAAAGGAAAGAGTATCAAAATAATTCAGGGCAAGCTGACTCCATAGGCTTCTCTCTTCTACTCCTCCTCACCCCAGAAAATCCCTATCTCACCTCCCCCCACCCCCTGAAAAGTCCAGTTTTCTAATGATAAAACTATTTATTTGTAGTCAGATTTTTATGATGCTGGCAGAGACTCTTGGTATATTTCTATTCATTAACACCTAGCCTGAACATACCACAAACAAGGAAAAGTTCATAGCCTGTAAGACATGCTAAATTCCAATTATTATTTTTTTAATCAGCCACTTAAAAATAAGAGTAAACCAGTTCCATCAAAGAAGACAACTGAACTTCTTTTCTCCAGGTCTCTGCAGTATGTATTTACCGTGCAGAGTGACAAGAACCTCTCATTCTACCTGTCCACGGGATCTCACCCACACAATGCCCACAGCAGGCGCTGGCTGCCTGCACTGGCCCTAAATGCAAGTAGGACTCCAGGCTCACCTCGCTCTTGCCCCCACAGAGCCCCACGTTAGGGCATCCAGCTGCAGCACCGTGACTTGCTCCAGCCTCCCAAGCTTCTGCAGACAGCTCTCCCGCTACTCTGCGCCAGCTGTGGAGGCTTCCTGCAGGAACTGTAGGTGACACGTGCCATTGCACAAGACAGAAGCAGCAGGTAAGTGGGACTCTGAAGTCTCAGAAAAAACCTGCCTCCAAAAGCTGTCATGCAGCAGGAATGCAGCCTTTCTCAACAGCTGGATGATAGATATTAGTATATCCAACATACTCTACAAACATCAGCTCTTTAACTCCAGTAATTACTCTTGCAAGGCCTTTGCACAAAGGAGGGAAACAGAAACATCCCTGATGAGCCCCAAGAACTCTGTGTTCGTTTCTTCAAGGTCAGCTGTTATCACAGGTACCAGCACTGTGTTCAGGATGACAAACCACATGCCAGATCAACTCACATGGCCTCCAGTAACAGTCCTAACATCAGTTTTAAACCTGTAGCCAGCTTTTGCACAGTACTTCAGACTGCCAAGCTCCTGACTTTGTGTGGCCTTACTTCCCCATGTCCCCACAGAGAAAGGAAAAGGGAAGCTTCTTACAGAAATCTTTACAAGTCCACTTTCTGATAGCAATGTTCCACACCCATCAGCAGCTATCCCAGGCTTGCCAAACCAGATGATCCCATTGCACCTGATGTTGTGCTGAACCAGAAACATCAATTTACATGCAGGAGAGTTTAAATGCCTGTTGCCTGCAGAGTTTGGTCTTAACTTGCAAATGAGGTCCCCTCCAAGAGTCTCAGTTCCTCCCCACACCTCTATAAGAGGCAACAATTCAGCCACCAGTATAATAAACAGATTCGTCAAAGACATCCTCAGCCCAACAGCAGTTGAAGGATAAGGCCCAGAGCCCCAGCATCTCCTCCCCATCAACCTTAGCACCTCAAAGAGCCACAGAATGGCTCAGGTTGGCAGGGACCACTGGAGGCCATCTGGTCCAACCCCCTGCTGAAGGACTACCCAGAGCAGGCTGCCCATGATCCAGGCAGTTTTTGAAGATCTCCAAGGGTCCACAACCTCTCTGGGCAACCTGTGCCAGCACACCATCACCCACACAGTACAGAGTGCTTCCTGATGTTCAGACAGAACCTCTTGTGCTCCAGTTTGTGCCTACTGCCTCTTGTCCTGGCTCTGAGCACCAAAGAAAATGGCCTGGCTCTGTCCTCTTTGCACCCTCCCAATGTATTTATAGACATGGATAAGATCCCCCCCGAGAATCTCCTTATGCAACTGCCCAGTCAGTATGTAGACGAGTCACATGAGACTAGCACAGATGCTGGGAGAGCAGGTTTTAGCCTATTCCTGCACAAGAAAGAGGAGCAGTAATTAAGCAATGCCTAACAAGACGGGGGCTCTCTTTGAGAACCCTTGCCCCCTTGACTGCAGCAATACCCCAGGAACACAGCACTCCCTTTCACGGCATGTTTAAGTACCGGCGCTATCTCCAGTAAGAGAACTGCAGCAGTTTCTAGGAAAGGTGACACCGGAGCACCGCAGCTCGCACACCTCCTGCTCGCTGCCCTTGGATAGCTTTTCCTGCAGTCAGACGGGCTGGAAGACTCGCTCCCGTTGGACACCGGTGATGCAACCTCCCTCCCCCACTTCCCAGCCCAGAGCCAAGCCCTTCTGCCAAACGCAGCCAGCAGCCTGTGGGAACAGAATACCACCCCTGTTCCTTCCAGGCCCCACTTTGCTGGGGGTGATGCTGCTGGAAAGCTGAAGCTTTCACACACAGCTTCTAGGTTGCCTCTCCATTCCCAAAACAGAAGGCCACGTGCCAGCAGGCTGAGCTAGGGCCCTGCAGTAAGGTGCCCTTCACATAAGGCAAGGGCACCATGCCTTTGCTATACTGCAAAGAAAAAATTCTTCCTTGCCACCTGCAAGGAAGAATTTTCCCTCTAGTGGCAGGGGAAAGACAAAAGACATACCAGGCTGTGGTACGTAGACACAAAACATGCGTCTCCTACAGACTCCTCCTGACAGAGTAATACGGTGATTTCACCCCCCCACAAGCTATATGCACTTGCTCACAGTCACCCAGACCACTACAATGGTGTGTCAGAAACCCTCTAGGTGGTCAGTTGCTGTTCCTTCATCAAGTTTAGGATTGGTCACACCTACCTTTACCCTGTAAACCTCGCTGAACATCTGGCTTCTTCATCTGAACCTTCCTTTCAATCTGGCTTGCCACTTCTGCAAGCCAGATGTAAAGGACAAGGATGCACTACCAACACTGCTGGGAAAGCAGATTTTTGACACAAGTCCTTCCTCTGCTATTCCTACAGAACCATCAATTTCATGCCACAAAGAGATTTTTATTTTTTTTAAACAGAAGCAGCAATTACCATCCCCAAGTTTGCCATTCAGCAATAACGGCCCTAAATAAGTGCCCTTGCTTCCCTAGATAAGCTTGGCCCTTTCATAGAAAACTCACTTGTAATGACACAACCCTACCACTTCTGCCATTGCTCAAAAACCATGGGGAGTTCCCCTTTTTTTTCCCCTTCTTCATTCCAGGGATTTCAAGGCCACCTACAACAATACCAATCTCATCACTGCCGTGCCTCTGAAAACACCACTTGTGAATTAGAAAGGGAACCCCCCAGCCATCCAAATCCTTGGCAGCACAGGGCAACACATGCGGAGGACAAAGGAAAAGGCCTGTGCCGTGCCCTGTGTTCGCACAGGTTGGATGCTGCCCTGTCAGAACACAAAGATGATCAGTCTTGTTCGCCCTGTGCATCACCTAGAGGTGTAGCGTTTTGTGAAATTTTGAGATGTGCATTGATAATGAGTTTTTTTTCTTTCCACCTGCCCTTTACCAGTTTTTTTTGTTTGTTTTTTGTTTTTTTTTTTTTAAGTCAGCTGTAGGAACATGGACTTCATTTACTAGCCTAGGAATGAGAAACATCATGCATAACTGAGTTAGCACATCAAGTTTCATCAGATATGCTTTCAAATAAAACTCTAATACAAGGTACAGTTGTTGTTATTCAGAAGTGAGATTAGAATGTCACAGCACAGTAAGGTAACAAGTGCATTTGTTGCCAGTTGGTATCTCTCTAAAATGAGACAAAGGAGGGAGGAAAAGAGTGTCAGAAATAGAAAGTACCCATATTGTTAACTCAAACAGAAGGTTACATATCCTTGGGGCTCTGAAATGGTACATGAAGACCTAGTGTCATAATGCAAACGTAAAGAAATAAGCACAACGCCCCAGTCTACATAAAAATGGCCTTCATCTTAACATGGTAACTGCAAGGAACAAATGTAAACCCGATTCAACATCATCAGTAATTAAAAACATATATACTTTTTTTTTTTTAAAAAGCAAAGATTTGAATTCATTAATTACAGAAAACATTCTGAACAACTTAACTCCAGCAGTCATCTCCTTTTAAAGTTTTCCACCTCTAATCCTAAATATATCTCAATAATATCCTTCCTGGTATTTCCACGCTAGACTTCAGGAGGGGAAAGTGATTCCAAGCACTGAGAACTCACTCTTTTTCCCTATCATCGAGTCCTTATGTTTAGCACATCACATCCATGACCTTTCCACGGAGAGAAAGTGTTGTTTCATGTAGTGCATCTTTCCCTACAGAACCTCCTGGCCTTCCTGAAACATCCATGAACCACTTGCAGGTATACTTAATTGTGTTTTTACTATGTGTTAGTTGACCTTATGAACTGAGCACAGAATTCACAAGACATCCATCCATAAAATCACAGAATAGAAGGGTTCAGTTGGAAAGGACCTTCAAAGATCTAGTCCAACTGCCTGACCACTTCAGGGCTAACCAAATACATGGCATGTTGCGGACTGCATTATCCAAACGCCCCATGAGCACTGACAGGCACAGAGCACCAACTACCTCTCCAGGCAGCCTGTTCCAGAACCTGACCGCCCTCACAATTAACATTTTTCCTCATGCACAGCCAGATCCTCCCCAGCACAGCTCAGTGCCACTCCTGCCATGGGTGACCAGGAGCAGGCACCAGTTTCCCCCCTCAGGGAGGCGCAGTGCCCTGAAGCCGCCTCTCGGCCTCCTCTCCAGCCTGGACAGCCCCAGAGTCCTCAGCCTCTCCTCACAGGACGTGCCTTCCTGCCCTCTTACCACTTTGTTGCCCTCCTCTGGACGCTTTCAAGGACCTTAACACCCTTTCTATAGGGTGGAGCCCAAAACTGCACACAATACTCAAGGTGAGGCTGCACCAGTGCTAAATCTAACAGGAGAGTCACCTCTTAATTTATTAAAATGAACAAAAAAAGGGAGTTTTTTTTTTTCTTCCTGTAGACCTTAAAGATCTGTTCCTTGGAAGGAGAATCCCTGTGTTTCATTACTGATTTATGAAGACCTTACCTTGCTAAGTTACTTTACAGCCAAGAGGTCCATGTCTTCTCTCAAGCACAGTTACAATAAAAGCTTAGATCATCTGCTATAAAGCTTATGCACTGCAGTTCTGAAGAAAAGGCTGTATGAAAATGGATTTGTTTCTGACTACCACAGAAAGCAACTAAAACAAGAAATAAAAGAACTTAGGATACTCTGTAGAACTACTCACAGAAGTGCTACACGTGAACAGGGATGCTCTGTAGGAAACCAGGTTTTGTTCCCTGGGGACACAGGTCATTTCACCTCAGTGCCTGGATTTTCCTCCTGCCCCCAAGCTCGGGACAATACCCACTCTGCAGACACACACACAGAATGCTTGAAGTCTGAACAAGATCATCAGCACAGCATCCCAGGCTCCATGGCAGAAAACACTGCCACATGCATGCAAGCCAGGCACAGGCAGACCCTGGGGGGTATTTTCACCACAGCAGTCTTCAAATTGAGAAGAAGGTCGAGTAAAGTTACCCCCTGGAGGTAACGGTGGCAACAGGAGGCTTCCATCTATTGCATCTATCTCCTGGTATTCACAGCTTACCAACACAGGCAGATCACCACACCTGCTGAAGAACAACTCACACAGCAGACTCGAGGGCAAAAATGCCACTTCTGAGGAAGGAGGAGGAAAAAAAAAATACAGTTTGGCAGCAGAGCTGCTTTGCAGTCACACCCTCAATTATTTCATAACTTTTCCAGTGCAGACACCAACGGCAAATACAACTTGCCCATCCAGTTCCAGTGCTAATGGGAGCAGACACCGGTGTCAAGCCAGTTACCTGGACAAATCTCTTGGTAGCTGTGTCACTTCTGCTTCAGACACAGGCCATTCCAGTGACCTAGATATCCCTAAGATGGTTCCTGGCCTGAGGGGACAGAAACCTTTTACTCCATCAGTACAGTGAAGGGAAGGTGACCTTAGGTTCACAGCCTCAATAGGTTTCTAGTGGCATGAGATGCCTTGCCTACCTAGGAAAGGCTGCAACTTCCCAAACAGTTAAGATTTCACAAAACCCCTTCCTAAATAGGACACCCCAGGGAAATGAGAAGAAAGGAAGAGGGGAAAGCAAGCAATTCACAAATGGCTGGAGTTTCTCCATAATGGTTACACAGCTTTAAGCACAGCAGATTAAATTCATACCTTAGCTCAGCTCACACAGGAAAGGCTTTTTAGTAAAGACAAAGAAGAGGTCAGAACTCTACACTTCTGCAGGTCTGTAGCCATAGTTGTGCTACACAGCTTAAACATAAAACAAACTACTGAAAAGACGTGGCAAGGGGATGATACCTGAGCTATAGGAAGGAATTCCTGAAGTTCTTACACCCCGGGATTTCACTGCAGCTCAGTAAGCTTACCTAGAGCTGCTACCCCAAGCAGGGACAGTCATGAAGTAATCCAAATCTCTGTACAGGTATTGAAGATGAGAGCAAGTTAAACTGAACTGTCTTACTCAGGGGAAAAGCAGTCACAACACATTTTATGTCCACTCTCACAGTGGAAGGAGGCTGCTCTGTGGTTATACTGGTATGACTGAGTCAGTCCAGCACCAAATCCTGTGTCCATCTGGTGTGCTCCTCCTCCGAGGCTGCCAGACTAAGCCTTTTCCTTCAGTCAGGTAAGACAGACAGCAACCTTCAGGCTGAGCACAAGGACGCTCTGACATTCTGCAATTTCTTCACATATGGCACCTTTGCATGGAATATTGCCAAAATACAGCAGAAAGGCAAGGCAGGACCAATCCTGCCCTCCCTCGGATCCCACATATTTCTCCGTAACGCAATTTGATAGGTTATGATGTGTCACGAGGCAGTCTAGACCTAGATCAGGACAAGTGAAGCCATTAAAAGGAATTTTAACTGTGGCTGGTAAAATGTTGGATGAAAAAAAAATCCGGCTGAACCACCCAGTTATTTACAGCACTGCAGACTTCCTGTCTTGATGCAAGTCAGCAAAATCTTCTGGAAAACCCAGGAACAAAAAGCAGCAAAGGAGGCTAAGTTAGTTAGAGAAGCTAATGATCTCTGTTAGACTCCAGAACAGAAGAAACTGCACCTACGTCTATCCTTTTCTACCAACGCGCATTTCAAAGAGACAGAAAAATGAAGTGAGAAATTAGTGAATTAAGAAATGGTTAGCAACTAGCCATCAAAACAGGAGGCTATCTGCACCTCTGCATTTTCAGATACAAGGCTTCCTCCCTACCTCCCCATTCCCTCCTTCACGTGCCAGAGCAGTTTAATACAACCAGGCACTGCAGCGGGGATGGCGAGGGCAGAGCCTTACAAAGCAACCTGGCAGAAGGGATTCTGAGATGACAGCAAGTCTTACCTTACCACCTGAAAAAGATCACTACAGACAGCTGTTAAAAAGAAAATCTAAACAAAGACACTTAAGATTCTAGAGATCTCATTCTTCTCATTATAAGAAGTCCTGGACTACTAAGAAAGCAAATTTTAACGTATTGTTAAGCTTTAATCAAGTCTCTTGTAAGTTTACAATTTGGGAGAATCACAGGTGACAGTACCTGACAATACAGTGGGTTAAATCCCACAGCTATGTAAAAACAGAAGGGAAAGGGGAAAAACACTATCCTTTAACATCAGAAACTGGGAGAGAAGGGAGAAGTGGCAATGTAAGGCCCAGCCTACAGTCCTCTGACCTGAAGGGACTTGTTCCACTGACCTAGCTGGGCTCTGGTTCATGGCATTTATGCTCTGAAGTTCACAGATTCACTTCATAGCAGTTAAGTACAAAACCATCCCTAGAGCCTTTCCACTATGTACCCTGGTCTATTGGCAGAGCTGTGCTTTGTACTGCTTGAGCAAACCATCTCCCACCAGCAAGTTTTGCTGGTAGAAAGGCAGGTTTTGCTGGCCACATGTGGGATCTCTGCCTGCCAGCAGCTGACCCACACCTCTATCTCAAAGATGAACTAGCAACACATCACAGGCCTGTTTGCAGCCAACGCTGAAATTCCAGATTTACATTCAAAGCCGTGATTGATAAAGCCACGAGGAAAGAGCTTTGCAAACTAGCAGCAGAGCCGTGCTGCAAGCCCTCGATCAGAGCAAGTCACAATGTACCTGATGATAGGCCTCGAGCACTGCTCTCCAAACACCAGTAACATCACTCTGCTCTCCTACACACAGCACTACAGCCACAACACGCTGCTGCACACCTCTTTCTTCCAAGTCCCCAAACCAATTACTGAGAAAGATCATCCTCTTAAAAGCACAAGAGCTCAGTGCTGAGACGACCCAAGGTGCAGGCAGCCAGGCACTGAGCAGAGGCCGAGCCAGCGCCACATGGCTCAGACGTACTTCTTTGCCCACCAAGGTGCTCATATTGTAACCAGCCAGCAGCAAGTTTAAGGGAGAAAATAGTGTGGATTTTTGTTGCTAGATATGGCAGTTGGATGACTTATTAGTGTGATAGACACACCCTACAAAAAGTCTTAGGATAACCAAGGCACCGCTACACACCAATCCATCTGAGAGATGTGTTCTTCTGTGCAGATAGCAACATAACCTCAACAAAATATTTCCAAGTCACGTGGGTGCAGGCTAGCAAGCAGAGTGCCAAGCTGGTTTTTATCCTTCTCTCGGCAAGCCTTTCCCACAGCGTGCTGGTTGGGACAGCAGCTATTTGACAGCAGATCCAGCACAAGTTCTTGCTGCTACCCGGACCTCCTACCCTTCTCTCTGCTCACCTGTGCACTTACCCAACATGCACAGCAATCTACAGCAAGACATACATGGTTGTAGCCCTGGACCACGTTCTGCTAGCCCATAGGATAGCATCTCTTCATGGTAAAGCAGGTCATCAGACAGGCCTCCCTAACTTCTGCCTCTGTGTCAGAGTAGCCAAAGAGCCTGTTCCCCTCGGGGTGCCCTAGGGCTCCGTTATAGCAGAGCACAGGAGGATAATTCCACCATCCAACAGACAGCGGTTTCCACAGACCACAGCAGACACTCAGGACCTGCTTTTACTCCCTCCTTTCCAAGAGCTGACCGAGCACAGGTCTGTTAGGATTTCCAAGCAGCAGGCACTTGCACACAGTACAGACACCTTGCACGGAGGGGCTGGAGTGAATCAGCCCCACGCTGCCATTACCAAGGGCTTCCGATGGATGCTGCAGGCACCCTCTGGCTACCTTCCATGTGCCAGAGTGACAAATGCTGCGGTGTCTCCGTAGACCAGCTGTCCTCGCATCTCTCAGCAGGGGATGTTGCCAGAGTTGTCATTTAATAAAGGTTTGGAATTTGCTTCCTCGTTTTACACCATCACAGGGGAAAATCAGTTTAGCTCAGAGGCATGAGACCAAGGTGTGACTGATGCACAGGGTGTTTATTTAGGCAGGCAGCTGGAGAGGAGTCCAGGAGAAGCAAACACGCTCCTATCGGCATCACTTGGCATTCACTTCTCCAGCTTTAGCAGTAGATGAGGCTTCTGATGGTGAGAAATTCTGGGCTTCAGGCACGTGTTTGAATCCAGCATGCCAGAACACACTACCTCGAGAGTTTCCTTACTTTCTCAGCTATTTTGTGTTCCCCTCTGAGATTTCCAGAGGACAAGCCTCCAGATTCTCAGAAACCCTCTGGTGAAACAGTCGCAGAAAGACGTGTGGAAGAGAAACTGCCAAGTCACATCCTCCAAACCCTCTGTTTATGGTGGAAGAGGGATCCCAAGCCAACAAAATCCCCCTGCTCCAGCGCTGCAGCTGCTCCACCATGCCAGGCTTCCCCCGCAGAAGCATGGTTCCAGAACCACGGGACAAAGCAGACGCAGAGCTGAGGACTTCCTTACCTCAGTGGTCCCCAGGGAACAGTTTCTCTTGCATGAGCAAGCAAGAGAGGCAGCACCACAACTAGAAGCTGAGGTAGCCTGGAGAAATATGCCCTTCCGCAAGTAACACTGGACACTAGGAAACTTTCCAGTCCCTCATCTCTCCATTACAAGCAGAGGGATGGGATTCAACTCTGAGACATGTCAACACTGTTGGTAAGGTGCAACACAGGTCTGGCACAACACAGTCCAAGCCCAACATGCATTTATCTGCTAAACATTGCTATATTGCTTCCTTCCAAGCAGCCTGAGAGGGAGAAGTGCAAATCTAGCTCCTGCCTTCCCCGCTCCCCCTCGTGCAGGCTCCTCCCCGTGCTGGCCAGGCAAGCCAAGCACCAGCTGCACCTGCTTCGCTTTGCGGTGCGGCTACAGCACGCTGTCTCCAGCAGGAATTCACAGCGGAATAGCTAATGCACCTTAGTTATCCTGCAGTCAGAAACACTTCTGACTTATGCGAGATAGATTACAATGGAAAAATTCTTCCCATTTTACCTTCGGAACATGAATGAATCCACTGTGGTCAGAGCAGACTTCAGGCACATCAATTCCGTTAACAAGACAGACCACAAACTCTGTCATCTCCTCTCCCCCAACATACTTGTCACCAAATTAGACAGTGGGGATTCCAGCCCCGCCTCGTAAAACATTAGCTGGTTTCCTCTAAAATGCTTCTAGATAGACACATGCTTCTCAGCTCCACTTTTGCCCCCACGCTGAAAAACACAGCTAGCTTTAACATAAAGCAGAGCCAACTGAAAGGTTCAGCTTTCTGCCCAAGGTCATGCTGGAAGTCAAGTAATGAGTTTCCCATGGTGAAACACCTGTCACAGTCTCTGCCAAGTGGAAATGATTCTCACATGTCAAGATTTTAGGTGACTTTGCTTAATGAAACCAGCCCCTTTTTAGAGTTTTCTCCTCTCCCCCCCTTACTTTCAGATGTCAGTGAGCTTCGCCACAGGGCAAAGAAACCTAACCCAAGCTTACCTGCCCTTATTAAAAGCCTTGCTTTTAAACCTGTATGGAAAAAAAATTAACTGGAAGGTGCTTTTTCAGAACAAGGACCAGAATGGAAAGAAATACCACCACGTCTGCATATCAAGCAGGTTCATCTCCCAACTGGTTTCTCATTCATTTAAGTCCAGCCTACACCCTGCAAAGCCTTAAGAGAGCTGACCCAGCTGGGGGCTGACAGAATGAGAACCATAAGAACTTGATTAAGGCTAAGCTATGGAGAACACACACTCAGAGCAGGGGTGTTAATTGCTCATCTTAGTGCCTGGGTTAACTGGGCACTAAAAGACCTACCCTAAACATGACCACTGGCTTCCTTCCCTGTGGCACATGAACATCCCAAGCTCCCCTATTAAGTACCAAAAGCCATGAATGCTGCAGGTGAGAGTCCATTTTCCCTAATCCCAACACAAATTCATATTTTTATTGTCCAAGGCCTCAAACAGCTGAGAACTGGCAAGCAAATGATTCCCCAAAACACCCGATGTCCCCACCTTCCCCCTTATTACATCTCTGTGCAACAAAAGGAACCGATCAACCAGCCTCACAAGCCACCTCCAGTGGTCACACATGCCCAAGCCCTTCAGTCACCAGCGTGAAACTCCAGCATCATACGTGCTCTGTCCCCCATCACTGCGCATTAGTCAGACACCCATACAGAATGGCCATTTCTGGATGCCAACAGCTTCCCCGATGCAATTCTTCCCAGGGTCTGTCCACGACCATTACTTCATTGCAAGCTCTGCTTGGCTGCAGCCAAAGGCTCCATTTATGCTGTTCAGAGCAGCGTTCCTACCACCTGCAGTCGGAGCCCACACTCTTACCCCACTCAACTGCAGTTGCATGGTGATGGTTCCCTGCAATGCTAGCATATCAGCCACTTAAACAGCTGCTTTGACAAGATCTTTGTCACCCTACCGCTGTGTGACCTGAATGCATCTGTGAAATAGCAGGCTGCAGCTGTACCACGCTCCAAGGAGGACAGGGATCTTGTGCCTCACAACATGCCAGCACAAAGTGCCCGCTCTTAACATGGAGTGTCCTGGGCATGGCTGGCCAAATCGAGTGTCAGCATGAACCCCGAGCAGCAGAGGTTCCCGCAATGAATGCACCACACAGGCACAGCACAACTGACTGCTGTACTGCTTGGTTTTCAGAGCAGGCGGTTGAGTTGCTGCATGGAACAAGGCATGGGAATTGGCATGACTGTTAGGCAAGGCCCGATCCCAGCCTCATACAGGTCTCCAAGGTATTTCCATCTCTGAAAGAGATACTGTGCTTTGTGCAGCTTGGGGATGAAGCAGCAGCTGCAAAGAATGGACAGGCAAGGAGTCTGGAGAGATGGAAGGCGAGGGGCGGGAAGAGAAAAAGCCCTAAGGATCTAGTAAGCCTAACAAATATTTCACCAAGAACTCCTCTGGACTAAAGCAGAGAGATGGAAGAACAGGACCTGTGCTGTTCAACTCACCCGAGGAGAAGTGACAAGAACTGCAGAGATCCACTGAGGTGAATTTAGGCTGCATGGCTTTAAAACAATCCCCCCACCTTTATGGCAAGCCTGCATTAGCTCCACGCTGACCATGCTCCACCAAACCAAGTAACAGCACGCTCTGAGGACATCACACTTGGCTGAAAGCCACAGGAAATCGCAGCTGAGGACTTCCCACAAGCTGCCCTTGGGCAAGGCAGAAGAGAAGCTGCTACAAGAAGAGTTTTGGCTTTGAGGCCTGAGGAGCTGCAGGCCTGCAGAATGCACACAGGCAGAAGAAGCCGCGGCTCTGCTCCCCTGGCCGGACAGGCCCATGCTGGCTCTCCCGGCACCCAGGTTGCCAGAGCGGTACTCAACCACACACTTAAGCCCCTAACACAGGGGAGAACAGCTGCTGTAGACAGAAGGGGTAGCTCAGCTAGGCACAGATGTGTGAGGCCTCCAGGTACAGCCGCCCCTGGCTAGTGAGATGCTGGGCTGAACGCAGCTCCCCTTCCACCACGACCCAGGGTCAGATTTCTCCTGATCTCAGGAATTCATTTCAGGACCACATTCTCCCAAGTGCAGGAAGGTTAGGTTTGGATTCACCTGAGTTGGCAACTACATATTTATTCCATCAAACGATAACACAACAAGACCACCAAATACCTTTTGAAGAGGATATTAAGAGCTTGAGATCTTTTTTATCTTGAAGATTTTTCCACTGCCACTTTTCAGCCCTTCTTTGCTGCTTCTCTTCCTCTTGCCCCCTCCTAAGACCCAGCTTCCAGCTCTGCTGACCTCGCCCGTCCTTCTTGCACCTTCACTGGTTTCTCCCTCCTTACAGTTGCCCTCCAAGACTACAGAGCCTTGCCAAAACGCAAGCAGATAAAACACATTCTTGTTGTCAAATCTGCTTGTCCTTTTAACATATGGCACACAGAGTTTTGTTTCATCTTAAACTCAAAGCAGCAAAGTTTAGCAGCCAGCTCTCATTATAGTCTCACAGAAGTTGAAATTTTGGGCTTATTAAAAGATAGCGCATTTAAAATTCTACATAGATTCAAGAACACTGGAAGCCTCTTTAAAGAAAGGCAACAGAAGGACCAAAGTTTCATACAGCCTGGAAGCAATTCTGCCATTTGTTTTAAGCTTTCTAGTAACATAACATGGCCTTTGAGTTAACATTTCATTTCAAACCGCTTTAAAAATGTGATTGCTCTGTGATTGTTCTGCTCTCGTGGACATTTTGCTTGTGAAAAAGTAGAGTCTGGATGCATATGTTCTCTAGTCAATGCTCATTGATTCTCTAAAACAAAGAGCAAAACCCCCAAGGGAATCAAAAGACATTTTTAATTACTTTTATACTGTTGATGAGAAGCAGACACTTACTCCAGCTGCATAATTCCCCTCGTGCCAGGTACTGGACAACTCACCAGGACAGAACACACCAAATGCTTAAAACGAGCTTTTGTGTTTTGACCACGCTCTCTACAAAGGCTGTACAATAGTTACTAACCAAACGGGGAGGAACTAACACAACAGAATGATTCCATTCAAATTCATTAGACCCATTGGTCCTAAAACTTCCAGGTGCTTTCTGCAAACATCCCCCTCTCCATTCCCATCAGAGGGGCAGAGACTGGCGAGATACAACTCAGCTCAAGAAACTTCACTTGGGGTAAGTTTCAGTCAGGAAGGAGAATTCCAGTTAGGATAACTGTGCCCCAAAAGATATGGAAAGATGGATTTCTTCTGAAGGCAGCATCCCGTATCAAATCCATTTCCACCAAGAGAACAGCTACTTAGAACATTTTGTTCAAACTGAAAAATTTCCAGCCCTTTGATTACAAAGGCAACCTGCCAAGCTGGAGTACAAAATTAGCACATTAGTGCAGTAGTGTCTTCCTTAGTCTGAAGGCAGCTCTGGTGCCTCGACTGTGTGCCACAGTCCTACGTGGGTAAAACCCAGTTATGGAACTAGATTCATTCCGTCCTGCTCCAGAGGCTCAGAATCACTTGAGCAGCAGCAAAATACAGATATCAAGCCAAATTGTTTCTACTGATGAAAGAGCAAGAACTGAGCAGCAGTGAGTGCTAAGGCAGGGAGCACCCCGCTGCAACAGCCAACAAAGAGCTGTAAGGGAGCAGCACCCACCCATTTTATTGCATCCCTTCGTGCCGCAGGGTGCATCGCAGCAGCGCAGGTGTCTCCCACTGTGGCTCCTAAGTGCCAGGTCAGTTTTTCAAACCCTGGTTATAAATGCCACTCTCGCTTTAGAAAAGTGAGTTATTTTTAAAATGCATCATCAAAAAAAAAAAAGGTTAAATGTAGCCTTTTTCCTTTTATTCTCACGTTTCAGAAACATTGCACAGGCGTCTATCCAACTTAAGCAAGCTCTGGGCAAGCACCTGCTCCAAGCATTGTCCAAGCTCTAGCAACATGAATTAAACGTGCTGCTTTTATTTATACAGGCACTAGATAGTCGCTGGAAAGGTTTCTCTTACCCAGCTCTTTCCCAGAGGTCCCATCACATCTCCTCTTACCTCTACCCCCTTCCCCAGCAGACAGCGAAATCATTTTGCCAGGAACATACTGCACCTGGTAGTTCCCTTGTCTCCGGCTGCAACAAAGGGACTTGCTGCCGGGAGGTATTGCTCGGGGCAGTGCAGCAGCCACCAGCGAGCGATAACCAGGCAGGGCAGCATTCCACCCTCCTGAGCTGGAGACGTTGGGTTCCAAGAGGAGACCAGCGTCTGGTCCCACAGCCTCTTCACAAGGTAAGATGACGTGAAACAGTCCCCTTCCCAGCAAGTTTCAGAGCAACAAGGACTGCTGCCAAGCCTAATTCCCCTGACACCTTATTTATTTACTTTTATGAACTCTGAAAATATTTTTATTAGGGGTTCAAGAAGCGCTGTCTTTATTTCTCCCCCATCCTCCAAAATGACTTAAGACCTGGACAATAAGAGCAGTACAATAAAAGACAATTTCCCTGCTGTAACTCCTTGCATGCATGCTTTAAACAGCTTAAACATTTATAAAGCTCCTCTCGGCGTGCATCCGTTCCCTCAAACCAGCAGCAGCCAGCCTCGGGTCGTCAGACAGAGCCAGCGCTGCCACCCCTGCTCCCGGAGCAGCACGCGGGTGCTGCGCCCGCACTACCTGCGCACACACACAGCACAGCACCAGCTCCAACCGCCTCTGCTCCAACAGAAGAAGTCACTTTTCACCCAAATACACGAAGTTTACAAGCTAGATATCCTCGCCAGTTTTCAGGACGTTGGCGGGATGGCTGGATTTGCGCCTGTACTGTTCACGCTGTAAGGACAGTGTCAGATCTGCGCACAGGACAGCTTCAGCTGAAGTCGCCCGAAAAAAGGAACTGATCCCATGCACCCACTCTCCAAACCACCTCTCACGGGCAGGGTGGCAGGAGGAGACACCTTAAGAACCAACTCGCAAGGACTAAAAACCCACCCAAAACACAGAAGGAGCTAGAGCACAACGCAGCAGTTTCCCAGAGCGCAGCCCCGCTCCCCAGAGCCAGCACACACAGAAGGAAACGATTTGCCAAGCAACTCAGATCTTGGGCTGAAAGCCAGAGGACAGCTCTGAAAAATCTTCCCTCCGTCACCAAGCTCCCACCAGCCAGCCTCTCCCCCAAGTCATTCAATATTTGCCGAAAACCTAACAGGAGCGGGGAGGCACTGAGAACGTCAGATGAGATCCAGCTGTATTCTCCCCCCTGCACCAAGCTCAGCAACACCCGAAGAGGAGCCCAGCACCGAGTCTATCACAAAAAGAGTACTGCGGAGCACTTGCCTGTCCCGTGCCACAACCCCCTGTTCTCAGACGGGGCCACCCCCATCCCCAGGGCACGCGTTGTTCACCGACCAGCCGAGGACCTGGAGGAGACCTCCCCTTCCTCCGTCTCCTCCCCGCCAGCTCGGGCACCACCACCTCCCGGCCACGGGGACAGGGGATGCTAGAGGCTCCTGGCCCTGCCTGCGACTTTTGCAGCAGCAGCAGTTCAGGAAAAGTGAGAAACTACTGACCAAAACGATGGGTGCAGGTTAAAGGCAGGGGAAACGTTAGCTCCGACAAGCTCACGCAGCACCCTGGGGTTTCTATGGGAGAAGCTGTGGCACGGATCCTTCGGACACGAAAAAGCCTTGATAAAGGAGCCTGGAAAAGCAAAAGTATCCCCTCTATCTAAAACCTTGAAAAGCAGTCAGATCCTGCATCCAGAGAGGCATTCGAGTTGTAAAATCGTTGTTAAGGGGAGGAGTCCTGCTGCATTTTCTGCTCTTCTGGGGAAAATTACAACAAAGTAAAAATCATGACCATTCTCTTCCAGCCCAAGAGGGAACTTCAGAGAACAGCAAAACAGCTCAGACACAGAAGGTGCCTCTGTGGGACTGAGGAAGCACGGGGAAAGAGGTCTTAGGAGCACAGACAGCAGAAGTTGGAGTAGGGAGCAGGGCTGGGTTAACAACGAGGTGGACAGATAGGATCTACAAGCTGTACACAAATTATAAGGAAAGTGAGAGAACCACAAACAGCAGCTTAGGAATGAAAAAAGGCTGGGGCATATTAACGGCGAGAAACCTTTTACAGGAGCTGACTACAAAAATATTTGGGGCAAACCAAGCAGCCGATTTTCACCCCCAGAAGTAGATGATTTCTGGAAGGACGAGCAAGGACGACTGCAGTGCGTTGGGGTGGCCAGAGGGAACTGGCAGAGCAGCGAGGCACGGTACAACGAGAGAAAACAACTTAAAAGCAGTTGCTGTGGGAGGTTAAATTAGGTAAGAGTGGATTCTGCTAAGGAAGAAAAAGAGCAGGTGGTAATTGGGAGCATCTCTATAAATGGCCTTATTCCAACAGGACCGACAGTCACGGCACAGCAAATGTTTACAAAATCTAAAGATCCATTTAAACCAGCGGCCAGAGCAGAACCGATTACTGCCGTGGTGCAGGAAGCCAACAGCTGCAGGGACAAAGGCACGCTGCAGTTCGGCCCCACAGGAGCACACGAGGCCTGGCTCCCCTTAGAGCCCGACTCTCTGGTTCCTTTCAGGACCCTACAATTTGCCATACGTCCCCTGTCGGGCGTCCGCTACACAAATAAGACGAGGGAACAGGCCTGTCCCTGTTTACTGAACAGGAAGTGCCAAAACACGAGCCTGGGACAAGGTGGGTTATCAGCAAAGGTCCAGGCTGAAAGGTCTGACCCAGCAGCGCTGCGGGTCTGGGAGGTGTTTGCCCTGCCTTAGTCATAATTTTAAGTTTTTACAGCCAGAGTTTAGAAGTGACCTTGTGATATTTTAAGCCCATGACCTTTGTTTAGAGCGTATGTCACTTTCGGCAGGATCTATTTTAACGCGGGCTCCAACTTTTAGACTCCGTGAGCCGCGCAGCAGCTCCGCACCAGACAGCACGCTGCTTTCCTCTGCAGCGCTTTGGTTTTTTAAGGAAAGGGTGGATTAAAACCTACCTGCTAGAACTCCAGATCCCTTCCCTCTTCTCAGCAAACCCCGTGGCCATTATCCAGCCCGCAGGAGGGGTTGCCCCCAGGGTAGCTGCTGTCAGCAAACCCTTATCTCAGGTTTGCTTGTGCCGGCCTCAAGACAAAGAGCCACGATTTGGGGAGCGCCAAGCTGCCTACCCCCCGTGCACGAGCTGGAATATCAGAAGGGGTTTTTTGTTGCTGCTAAGCCTACTTAATCCCCACATCGAGCCGGGTCTGCCTAGCAACAAGTTGAAGTTTTAAACTTGTGCCATCCCACTTGTGTTCCCATGGCTACTGCCGAGCGCGGCGCGTGGCAGCTGCAGGGAGCAGCGGCGGGGTCCCGCGAGGGACATCTTGAGGACTCCCAGGCAGAAAACAATACCCAGAAAGTACAAACCCTACACCTGGCACGCCTGCCTTGCTATTCACCCCAAAAAAATCACAAAGATTGGCCTCCTGCTGCGGTCAGAGGGACATCAGCATGGGGAGTAAATGCGCACGTGGCATCCACACATCATTTGTGGTGTTTAGCACGAGAAAGCTTTGGGTTACACACGTGGCACTTGAGCTTCTCACAAATGCAGAGCAATATACAACTAGCAAATGGCATGAACTAGTGGGACAGATAGCTCCTAACACAGTTAGAATGGGGGCAGTGAAACATCCCTGCCCTGCCCCTAACGCAAACTGGTGCCTATAACAAGAACAGACAGACAGCTTAAACCCCATAGAGGGGGGTGAAGATAGAGGGAAGAGGGAAAAGTCCCTGTTTCAGTGCAAGCTGTAAGCAAAGAGTTGTTCAAAAAACAATGCTGTTATGTAAAGCAGACTTTCCCAGTGCTGGCTTTCCAGTTCAAGAGGGGAGCCCGTTTCCTACTTGGCAGCGGTTTTTCTCAGCCCCTAGCCAATCTCGGTCCCTCTGTGGGGCTGAAAGCTGTTGGTGTCCTCTCCACGGACCAGCTAACGGGGGAGGCCAGGCATTTATGCCTGTGTCACGTCTATCTCTGTGTAGCAGTCACCGTTCTGGACCCCAAGCCAAAGCTAGGACTGCACTTTGGTTAAGTTGCGCCTTCCATCCACAAGGACACCGATTCAAGGTCACGCACACCAGTGATTATTTTCAATACCCAACTTTCAAACCAAAGTCACTGTATAAGATAGAGCCCGATCTGATAAGACACCTGCCTGTCCAAAAGAGCACACGGTGCCGTGATGGGCGATCACAGATACCTACAGCACTGGAAAGCTGTGACGGACAGCCGTGAGGACAGACTCCTGTAATTAGAGCTACACTACGAGCCGTAGGCTCTCCCAAATTATTCTGATTTGCAAAATCCATCCAGGTGAAGAGGACAGAAATGAGGGAGGTGGCAAGGAAGCTGAAATAACTATGAGGACGTAAAAGCTTTTTCTGCTCTGATGGGAAGCATTTTTTTTTAGAGATACACCTGGTTACACACACGCACACAGCACACGGGAAACCCTGCTGGTGGCCCCCAGAGGCGCCCGCACGGCAGAAAGCCAGGGCTGAAGGGGGAAGCATAGAGCAAGCTTTGCTCCTGAGAGGGGATTTTTGCAATTTTATCACACCACTGCAGCCTCCTCCCCCCAGAGAGGCAACATTTACCAATACTTCCTTTATGAAGTTCAAAGAGCTAGCTGCAGCGGAGCCGGATTGCTGAAGATACTTGGAAAGGTAAACACGCTTGTTTAGTCTCAAAACCTGAAGAGAAGCAATTTTAGCGAGTTTGACCTACAATACTTAAAAGCAGTCACATCAGGCTGGTGCATTTCAAAACAAATAGCAATAAGAGCACAAAAGCAGCCCGGTTCTCGAATATGCTGGAGGAACACTTTCACTGCCTTCGCTCCGACGTAGCGCATCCTCTTGCACTTTCAAAAAGCACAAAGCAGTCAAACTTTCACGTGGAGCTCTAAATTAAGAGCTTGTGAACCTTCAAGAGAGAAACCTAATCTAAGATTCCTTTTACAAGCATTATTTAAGATCATCCTTAGTTTACAAATCAACTTGGTATTTTCGAGAACTGAATTTCAATCTGTTCTTTTGAGCTTAAACAATTAAGAACAAGAGGTTGCTCATCCTGTCACACAGTCACGCCAGAGCCTCAAAAGACAAGGTCACCCAGTGCAGACAAAGGGACAAACTTCCCAGGAAGGCAGCAGGCTCTTTCCGCTGCCACAAAGTTGTCTCTCTGATCAGTCTCCAGTCACTGCAGGAGTCCAGCCTCACTCTTACCTTAGACTTGCAAGGGGTAAGGCCAGTCTTTGCCACCACCAGAATTCATACCTGAGGAAAGCGGACGGACACCAGCACAAGCTACCAAATTTCTGAGGAGACATCGCTCAGATTTACCTGCCTATAGCTCCTATTAAAGATGTTTATTAACGTTACAATACAATTAAATAAATACATGCGGATGTCCCACAAAGCATTGTCATTTATAGTACATTGAAGGTATGTGGCAGGGCTAGAGCCCATTGTAAGCCGCATTATACAGTGCACCTTGATCAGAGAGGCAAAGATTTCCAAGCTAATTATAATGACTAATCACAGGGAGCTCTAAGCCTTCACTTGGCCAAGTCACAGAACTAACTAGGGCTGAAAACAAGAGTTTTAAGAGCAACTCATTAAGCAGCAGGAACCAGCTATGAAGAACAAAGCGTTCCCTCTACCTAGTATTAATTCCAGTGCAGCCATTAATACATTTGTCAGTGCAGGAGACAGCTATTACCTCCACACACAAACACCGCGTGTGCCAGGCAGGGAAGGAAGCCACAGGCTTTGGCTGCACCAGAGACTTGTTTGTTTACTACAGCATGCAGGTTTGAGAAGGATCTTCTCATCCTGTTTGAATGACAAGAAAGCTGCAAAAGCATGCCTTGGAAGAAGGTGGAACAGGAGCCCTGCTTACCACCAGCAGCCTCTGCCCCCCTTCCAAGGGACAAGCGAGGACTGGGTGAAAGCAAACTACAGAGCCACACAGGCTTAAAAATAGTCTGCCTCGTGCAAGCAGCTCAGAGGTAAGAGGTACAGCACCAAATCTGCAGCTGCGCTCCTGTTAGGGTGCCAGGGATATGGATAATAAACTCTCCAACTTGGGCTCTGTTCTCCTCTCCTCCTTTGTCTCCAGGCTGGATTTAAGAACAAAAAAAAGCACAGCTTCCTACTTCAGGGCTTCATGTGCCCATTTTTCTCCAAATTGACCAAAACCTAAGCATACTCTCTAGAGCTGACAACACCTCTTTCCCCACTCCCTCTCCTCCAAAATCCCACACCTCATTCCCAAGCACGCATCCAGCACCCAAGTGGGACAACGAGAGTCTCAACAGACAACAGTGAAAGGACCGAGACAAAACAGGTTTATTAAAGAAACTCTGCGGCCTCTATCAGCCCAAACACATTGGGCATTAGTACATCATGGTTTGGTATTTCTGATTAGATCAAACACCCTTATTACTCTTCCTTCTTTCCCAAACACACTGCTGCACTAAGGGAGTTCCTGCCCGCTGTGTTTAAGGCAAAGCCATTTGAGGAAATGAGATAGCCTTCCAGGATACCAGTATTTCCAGTTGCAGGAGCTGAGCTGTGACTTTTCCACTTGCTTCGGTGTAGATCCACTCGCCAGGCATAGATCCCAACGTCTCACTTGAAGAGAACACTTTTTTCCTGCTTCTCTTTCTGATGAGCCTGCTTATCTAAACACCATTTTCTCTCGCAGTCACCGGGTGCTCAGACTATTTGCAAACTACAAAGACTGTTAGGAGCAGGACTAACAGTTTTATTTGCAAACAAAGCAACAGAACAAGCTGGCTGGGAGTCGGGCTTGCCAAGCGCAAGTCGTAAGGGGCCTTTTAACAACCCCTTGTCAAACAGTCGCCGTCCCCATCCTGTGGGCCAATAGGTGTTCCTGCAGACACCACTCAGCTGCACCTTCCTGGAGAACCCACAGAAGTAGCTGAAGACGGCACAAACTAATGAGATCCGGCCTTTACAACCAGCAAAGAAATACAGCTATTCCAAGGGCATCAGCCACTCGGGGCTGGTCCATTACATACCTTTGATCCTAAGCAGACAGAGGGTGGTCACGTTTTCACAGCCGCAGTTGGATGGATTCACACCCCAGCTCTCCCCGGGCATCTCCTCCCACAGCACAGGGCAAAGCCCCCACCTCCCCACCAGGCCTTACAGCCCAGAGGCAGCAGAGACCTTCCCTGCCCTTCTCGGGCATATACACACAGCGAAAAGGTGGCTTTTTTGTTTGGAGGTTGTTTTTTTTTTTTTTCCCCTTCGATTTTTGGCAACGCTGAGACACCACCACAGGCTTGGCCATGAAAGAAAGCCAGAAAATATCAGGGAGCACACCGAGCACAGCTAACGACGGAGGCCAGAGAACAAGATCCTCAAGGATGTCGGTGATGTTCTGGCAGCGAGCACCTTCCAGTCGGCTTTTGTGCTCCTGGAGCTGGAAGCACTACAGAGCATTGCCTTGCCTCCCACCATTTTTATTGTGACTGTTACAGGGCAACTAATAAAAAACTGGGACAAGATCAGCATTGCAAACGAGTCACTGACATCTGTCAGCTTACACACAGCTCAACTTTGGCTCTCTACAACTGGACACTATTGAACTGAAACTCGCTTTCGGTCATGTTTCCACTGGAAAGAGCCCCAGAAGCTGCTTTCCGAAGATAACTGACATAAACAATATCCAAGGGTACAGGAGGCAACTTGTATTTTAACTGCCATCACAGGGCAGGAGGGAATATGCAGCTGTAGTGCTGTGATGGAGAACGAAGTGCTGATCTGCCTTCCAAGGCATGTCACAATTTGGGACAGATCGCTTCCTTCAGGGAGGGACGTAACACTCCTCACAATTATGGACGCTTTAATCTTTATTTAAATTCACTGACTGCGTGAGAGTGCTCACTGATGCTTTATTCCTCCAGTTTTCAATATTCCAGCAGTAAGGGACTATAAATTAATAAGCAACAAGTAAAATGGTCAAGTACAATACCAGCGCTTCCCCATATGAAAGATTTTTTATTTAGCTTTAGGATATGCAATGTTTCCTGCCACTGAGTTTTTCCATTAACAGGACATGTGGGTTTCATTTGTATGGATTAAAAGAACCATAATAGTTTTCAGTTCCCCAAAACCTCCAGCGTCTCAGAACTAGCAAGAATCGCTGACCTGGTGACGAGAGCCTTTGTTTAACGCACAGGATATCCAGGTGGCAGGCAAACACTTGACTCCGGACTCTAATGAGAGGAAGGCACAGGAGAGGTGATCGCAAACGTTCACCTTGCGTTTGCCAAATCAAGGCCAGGCCATGAAACACAGCTCAAGAGCAAGTTTTACCGATTCTAGCAAGCTCTGGAATAGGATTTTCTGTCCCAAAGTTTGCCTGGCCTCCTGCCCAGTTAAACCTGCTTGTCAAATAACAACGTTGCCTCTGCACGAGCCTCGTCTTCACTGTACAACTGCTCTGACCACACCGAGAGTAACAGAGGTGTGAGTCCTGCACCGATGACAGCAGAGGGGTGACGGCTTTTGAGAGAGCAGAAGTGGGATGAATGCAGGGGGATCGGGACAGGAGAGAAGGGAGGCAGCCACACTGACCACGGGAAGGATAGGGAGGGGTTCACTGAAGGAGCCGCCAGCAGCACCCCCAAGGAACCGCACCACAGCAGGTTCTGCCACAAAGGGTATCAGAAACTTGCCCCGAGATACTTCAGTCCGTAACTGGAACCTGTCGGGTTTTTCGGGCTTCAGGAATTGGGCCCAACAAAGAAACACAACCCTTGATTGTCTTCCCAGTCCTCCTCCGCACTCCCAGGGGCCCCATCCCATCTCTCCGCACACCTAGGTGGGAGCTGAGGAACCTCTGCCCGCTGTCAGGCCCTTCTGCCCCCTCCTTTTGTGCCCTTCTCTGGCTTGTACGTTCGTGAAGCCCAAACTGGCATCCTGCTCTGCCTTTCCTTACTCCCCTGGCCTCAGGGACATGGATTTGAGAAAAGCTTTCCTCGTTTCCTTGCTCTTTGCTACAGCTCGCTCGTGGCTCAGAAGTGAAACAAAATTAAATGCTTTCCCTGCCCTCGTGTACGGGGACGGAGGAACACCCACGTAAGAATGCTGATGTAAGAGTCGGCAATTACAAATATACCTCAGCCAAACCAGAGTTATAATTGAACATTAAGTTAAAAAAAACCATACAAGGCCTAGCCTGTGCCGTATTTCACCTCAAACACAGCTAGAGCAGCACGAGCCCTTTGCATTTTATCAGCCAGCTAATCTCAAGGTGAAAGGCTCCCGGACTCTACACCAAATAACCTTCAAGCTTTAGGATCCTTTGGTCAAACAATCCCTAAAATTTCTCCTGAGAACCAGATACAGCATCTGCCCACTCCGACAACACTGTTCCATCGCTTTAACCTGGAAATTACCAGCAGGATGAAACAATTTAACAGTTTCACTGAAAAGGTCTCAGTGCAGTCTATTGCACTTATTTAGGGTTTTCTTTCCTAAAAGTAGAGAGAAGGGACACACCCAATAAACACACCCTGGCTATTTAACTTTAGGACAGAATTTGGGGAACAATGTCACACTGCAAGATTATTCCTGGGTAATTCCACAGGCCAGGAAACCAACACAAGCAGACAAAAGTTCACCACAAACTTGCTAACTAAAAAGTATGCTTTTAATAAAGAACATTCTTAAAAAGGGTCACATACAAAGAACAGACCCAGTGCCCACTCGGGTCATCAGAAAACTGATCAGTTACTTCGAGTGAACCTACTTCCAGGCTTGCTACCGCACCATGCACTCTGCTGGAGCTGTGTCAGGGTACATATTACTCAGAAAAAAAACATGTTTCTCCACATCACACACTTCCCTCGCCCTTTCACTACACGTAGCGAAGGAAGAAATAACCTTTGTATAGGTCACGGTACATCTATAAGTTAAAACCAGAACAATGTATAACTGAGCACATAATGGAGAGGAAGGAGCACGCTGTATCCCCCCCAGCCATTATGTTGGAGAAATGAATCGCACAAAAGAGTGTAATTTCCAGGGGGGCTGAAAAGCCCAAGTATTGTTGTGATACCTGGCTAATAGCCAGCACGATGCGCGCCGGGCGTTACAGGCGCGTTGCGTTTGACCTACAGATCGAAAAACGGTGTCAACTGCTCCCAACTACGAGCTCCCCCCCACTTTTCCTTCTCCCCTCCTCCTCCTCCTGGTCCACCAAGAAATGGAGCTCCCATGTGCCAAGACCTTGTATCGTGTTTTGTGAAGAACGTGAAGGGGGGGGAGGAGTGGGGAAAAACCATTCAGTGAATAAATGCAAGTAACATCAAAGTTCAGAAAAAAAAATCCTGTTTGCCTCCTGGGACCGTAACAGTTAAAAAAACACAAATGTTAAACAATAATAAAGAGGCACCCACAGTATTGGGACGCAGCACGAGGACGATCCAGGAGGAACATTTCTCCTGAATCCACACAATAGTTACTGCCGGGGTTACGCGATAAGGAGCCACCGAGGCTCTCCAAATCATTCTTTTTGTTTTAAGGGAGAGGAACAGAGAATTCAATTAAGTTTGGGCTAGGCAAGAGACAACTCCAAACGCCGAGATCTCCAGATAGGAGGAGGGTTTTCGCTAGCCTTAACCTACAGTTACAAAGGAACAATGCAAAAAATTCGCTTACATTTCGAACTAAGGAGGTCAAGAGCCTGTCTTTATGTACCCAGATATACCCGGAGATACACCAACACCACGGTGCTTCGAGCACCTGCCTTTCAGTACAGCCACAATTCCTTTGTTTGCTCAAAATTTGCTTCCATACCACTTTAAATTAGCTTACAAAGAGCTGCAGCAGAATAGCTGGAATGTGAAATATTTTGGGGGGAAGCCGAACGGCTCCTCGGAGAGAAAAAGAGGAAGAAAAAAAAAAAAAAGAGAAAAGAAAGAAAGAAAGAAAGAAAGAGAGACCCAATGCATTTTCAAATAGGTTTAAAAAAAGGCATTTATACAACTTGATCTTCCCCAGTCCCACCCGTGGTGGTCGAGCCCACAAACACACGAGGAGGGGAAGAAGAAGAGAGGGGAGAAATAAAA